>NW_028270159.1:60803656-61008322 GCF_037043375.1 Chiloscyllium plagiosum
TTGCACGTTCTCCCCGTGTCCGCGTGGGTTTCCTCCGGGTGCTCCGGTTTCCTCCCACAGTCCAAAGATGTGCAGGGTCAGGTGAATTGGCCACGCTAAATTGCCCATAGTGTTAGGTTAAAGGGGTAAATGTAGGGGTAGGGGTATGGGTGGGTTGCGCTTCGGCGGGTCAGTGTGGACTTGTTGGGCCGAAGGGCCTGTTTCCACCCTGTAAGTAATCTGTAAGTAATCTAATCATAAACATACACACACTTACACACAGACTATGCACACACTACACACACACTTACACACACAAACTCACACATGCGCACACAGAAACCCACACAAACACACAAACATACACACACACAAACACACACATATAGATGCACGCACAAACGTGCACATATAGATGCGCATACAAACACACACAGAAACACATACATACACACAAACGCACAGATGCAAACATGCAAACACACACAAACACACACACACTCAAATACACACACACTTACAGACAAATACAAACACACAAACACACCCGCAGACACGTAAACACACACACACTTACGCACACACAAACACACAATCACACATATACAAACACACGGACACAAACACAAACCCACTTACTCACACACACTTCCACACGCACATACACACATACAAACACACACATACACACACTTACACACACTTACACACATAAATACACACACTAACACACACTTACACTTACACACACAAAAACACACACTTACCCACACAGTTACACTAATTTACACACACAAACACATACACACTTACACTCACATACACAAACACAAACACACACTTACACACACACACCTTACACACCCACACACTTCACACACACACTTACACATACATAAACACACACACTAAGTGCACACTACACACACACAAACATACACACAAACACACACTAACACACATAAATGCACACACAAACACCCACACATACACACAAACACAAAGGTACAAACACACAAACACACACATGCACACATGAATACACACTTACACACACAAAAACCTTGCGCACTTACATACACACACATTTACACATACACTTACATGTACAAATAGACACACTTCCAGACACACATAAACAAACACACATAAACACGCAGACGACCACACACACACTTACACACAGACGACCACACACACTTACACACAATCACAAACACAAACACATACACACACATACACATACAAACACACACACTACACACCCACACACACACTTACACTCACACGACCACACACACGCCTACACACACATAAACACACACACACTTCACACACACCATCACACACACTGAACACACAAACACACAATTACACACACCAACACACAAACCTTCACACAAACACTTACACACACATAAACACACACACTTACACTTACACGCACACAAACACACATACTTACACACACACTTACACACAAAATCACACTTACACACATTTACACACACAAACATATACACACTTACGCACACACACTTACACTCACACAAACACACACACTACACACTTACAGACATACACAAACACACACACTTATACACACTACGCGCACACTACACACACACTTAAACACACAAACACACACATAAACACATCCAAACACACACAGATACACATACAAACACACACATATAGACACACACACACATGCACACCTACACACACAAACCCACACATACACACACACACAAACACACACACTACACACCCACACTTACACACACCTACACACAAACACACACAAACACAAACACACACACACTCACACAAACACACACACAATACACTTACAGACATACACAAACACACACTTACACGCGCACACGTATACACAGTACGCACACACTACACACACTTAAACACACAGACACACACATTCACACATACAAACACACACATATAGACACACACAAACACACACATACACACAAACACACACACATACACACACACTAACACACACACTATACACCCACACTTACACACACCAACACACACACAAACACATACACACACACTTACACTCATACACAAACAAACACACACTACATGCACTTACAGACACACATAAACATACACACACTTACACACTATGCACACACTACACACACACTTACACACACAAACGCACACGTGCGCACACACAAACCCACACAAACACACACATACACACTTCCAAACACACACATACACACACGCAAACACACAAACATACACACACACACACAAACACACACATATAGACGCACGCACAAACGTGCACATATAGACGCGCATACAAACACACACACAAACACATACATACACACAAACACACCCGCAGACACGTACACACATGCACTTACGCACACACAAACACACAATCACACATATACAAACACACGGACACAAACACACACCCACTTACTCACACACACTTCCACACGCACATACACACATACAAACACACACATACACACACTTACACACACTTACACACACAAACACACACACTTACCCACACACTTACACACATTTACACACACACAAACACATACACACTTACACTCACATACACAAACACAAACACAACCTTACACACCAACACACTTCACATACACTTACACACACATAAACACACACACTAAGTGCACACTACACACACACTTTCAAACACAAACATACACACAAACACACACATACACACACTAACACACATAAATACACACGCACATACC
This sequence comes from Chiloscyllium plagiosum, assembly GCF_037043375.1. Taxonomy (NCBI): domain Eukaryota; kingdom Metazoa; phylum Chordata; class Chondrichthyes; order Orectolobiformes; family Hemiscylliidae; genus Chiloscyllium; species Chiloscyllium plagiosum. The sequence continues at coordinate 60,806,416 of NW_028270159.1, forward strand.
CACACATACACACAAACACAAAGATACAAGCACACAAACATACACATGCACACATAAATACACACTTACACACACAAAAACCTTGCACACTTACATACACACACATTTACACATACACTTACATGTACAATACACACACTTCCAGACACACATAAACAAACAGACATAAACACGCAGACGACCACGCACACACTTACACACAGACGACCACACACACTTACACACACACACAAACACACACACATACACACACATACACACACAAACACACACACTACACACCCACAAACACACTTACACATACAAACACACACACTTACACTCACACGACCACACACACGCCTACACACACATAAACACACACACACACTTCACACACACTGAACACACACTTACAAACAAGCACACAATTACACATACACCAACACACAAACCTTCACACAAACACTTACACACACATAAACACACACACTAACACACATACACTTACACGCATTCAAACACACATACTTACACACACAAACACACACACAATCACACTTACACACATTTACACACACAAACATATACACACACACACTTACACTCACACAAACACACACACACCTACACACTTACAGACATACACAAACACACACACACACTTACACCCACACTCCTTACACGCACACACTTATATACACTATGCGCACACTTCACACATACTTAAACACACAAACACACATATACACACTTACACACACACACAAACGCACACACTACGCACTTACAGACATACACAAACACACACACACGGAAACACACAAACACACACATACACGCATGCAAACACACACACTACACACCCCCACTTACACACACCTACACACAAACACACACATACACAAACACATACACTCTTACACCCACACTTACACTCACACACACAAACTCACACAATACTCACACTTACAGACACACACAAACATACAGACACTACACACACACTTACACACACAAACTCACACATGTGCACACACAAACCCACACAAGCACACACATACACACTTACAAACACACACATACACACAAATGCACAGATGCAAACACGCAAACACACACGCCCACAAATACACACACATGCACACGCACACACACTTACACAAAAATTCAAACACACAAACACACACGCAGACACGTACACACACGCTCTTATGCACACACAAACACATAATCACACACAAACACAATCCCATAGACACAAACACACACCCACTTACTCACACACACTTACACACGCACCTACACACACGCAAACACACACCCACACACACAAATACACACAGACACATACACACAAAAACACACAATCACACACACAAACACAAACATGCACTCACACACTTACACACACACTGTCACGCACACATACACACACAAATACCAACACACAAACACACACACAAACACACACTTACACACATACACACACTTACACATACACACAAACACAAAAATACACACTCACACACACACTTAGACACAAACACACACACACAAACACATTCACACTTACACTCTTACACTCACACACACAAACACACTACACACTAACAGACATACACAACCACACACATTTACACACATACGCCTTACATGCGCACACTTATACACATTACATACACACTACACACACACACTTAAACACACAAACACACACACACAAACACACACACGCAAACACACACAGATACACACACACAAACATACACAAACACACACACAAACACACACGTAAACACACATATGCACTCGCACACACTTATACACACACAAATACCAACACACAAACACACACAGGCACATACACGCACTTATGTACACACAAACACACAATCACACACACACAAACTCACGGACACAAACACACACACTTACGCACAAACACACACATACACACACTTAAACACAAACACACAACCTTCACACACACTTACGCACACACTTACACACACACAACCACACACTTACACACACTTACACTTACGCACACAAACACACACGCTTACCCACACACTTACACACACAAACACATACACACTTACACTCACACACACAAACACACTACACACTTACAGACATACACAAACACACACATTTACACACATACGCCTTACACGCACACACTTATACACACTACATACACACTACACACACACACTTAAACACACAAACACACATATACAAACACAGACACATACACTCACGCAGTTATGCACACACAAACACACAATCGCACACACACAAAAAGCACGTACACAAACACACACACACTTATGCACGAACACACACATACACACACTTACACACAAACACACAAACCTTCACACACACTTACGCACACACTTACACACACACAACCACACACTTACACGCACGTACACTTACACACACAAACACACTCACTTACCCACACACTTACACGCACAAACACATACACACTTACTCACACGCACTTACACTCACACACACACAAACACAAACATACACTTACACACACACACCTTACACGCCCACGCTTACACACACACGAAGCGCACACTACACACACACTTACAAACACAAACATACACACACACAAGCACACACCTACACACAAACACACACAAACACAAACACACACACACTCACACAAACACACACACAATACACTTACAGACATACACAAACACACACTTACACGCACACACGTATACACAGTACGCACACACTACACACACTTAAACACACAGACACACACATTCACACATACAAACACACACATATAGACACACACAAACACACACATACACACAAACACACACACATACACACACACGAACACACACACTATACACCCACACTTACACACACCAACACACACACAAACACATACACACACACTTACACTCACACACAAACAAACACACACTACATGCACTTACAGACACACATAAACATACACACACTTACACACTATGCACACACTACACACACACTTACACACACAAACGCACACGTGCGCACACACAAACCCACACAAACACACACATACACACTTCCAAACACACACACACACACACGCAAACACACAAACATACACACACACAAACACACACATATAGACGCACGCACAAACGTGCACATATAGACACGCATACAAACACACACACAAACACATACGTGCGCACACACAAACCCACACAAACACACACATACACACTTCCAAACACACAAACATACACACACACAAACACACACATATAGACACACGCACAAACGTGCACATATAGACACGCATACAAACACACACACAAACACATACATACACACAAACACACCCGCAGACACGTACACACATGCACTTACGCACACACAAACACACAATCACACATATACAAACACACGGACACAAACACACACCCACTTACTCACACACACTTCCACACGCACATACACACATACAAACACACACACACACACTTACACACACTTACACACACAAACACACACACTTACCCACATTTACACACACACAAACACATACACACTTACACTCACATACACAAACACAAACACACACTTACACACACACACCTTACACACCAACACACTTCACACACACTTACACACACATAAACACACACACTAAGTGCACACTACACACACACTTTCAAACACAAACATACACACAAACACACACATACACACACTAACACACATAAATACACACGCACATACCCACACATACACACAAACACAAAGATACAAGCACACAAACATACACATGCACACATAAATACACACTTACACACACAAAAACCTTGCACACTTACATACACACACATTTACACATACACTTACATGTACAATACACACACTTCCAGACACACATAAACAAACAGACATAAACACGCAGACGACCACGCACACACTTACACACAGACGACCACACACACTTACACACACACACAAACACACACACATACACACACATACACACACAAACACACACACTACACACCCACAAACACACTTACGCATACAAACACACACACTTACACTCACATGACCACACACACGCCTACACACACATAAACACACACACACACTTCACACACACTGAACACACACTTACAAACAAGCACACAATTACACACACACCAACACACAAACCTTCACACAAACACTTACACACACATAAACACACACACTAACACACATACACTTACACTCATTCAAACACACATACTTACACACACAAACACACACACAATCACACTTACACACATTTACACACACAAACATATACACACTTACACACACACACTTACACTCACACAAACACACACACACCTACACACTTACAGACATACACAAACACACACACACACTTACACCCACACTCCTTACACGCACACACTTATATACACTATGCGCACACTTCACACATACTTAAACACACAAACACACATATACACACTTACACACACACACAAACGCACACACTACGCACTTACAGACATACACAAACACACACACACTTAAACACACAAACACACACATACACGCATGCAAACACACACACTACACACCCCCACTTACACACACCTACACACAAACATACACTTACACAAACACATACACTCTTACACCCACACTTACACTCACACACACAAACTCACACAATACTCACACTTACAGACACACACAAACATACAGACACTACACACACACTTACACACACAAACTCACACATGTGCACACACAAACCCACACAAGCACACACATACACACTTACAAACACACACATACACACAGATGCACAGATGCAAACACGCAAACACACACGCCCACAAATACACACACATGCACACGCACACACACTTACACAAAAATTCAAACACACAAACACACACGCAGACACGTACACACACGCTCTTACGCACACACAAACACATAATCACACACAAACACAATCCCATAGACACAAACACACACCCACTTACTCACACACACTTACACACGCACCTACACACACGCAAACACACACCCACACACACACAAATACACACAGACACATACACACAAAAACACACAATCACACACACAAACACAAACATGCACTCACACACTTACACACACACTGTCACGCACACATACACACACTTACACACAAACACACACACAAACACACACTTACACACATACACACACTTACACATACACACAAACACCAAAACACACACTCACACACACACTTAGACACAAACACACACACACACAAACACATTCACACTTACACTCTTACACTCACACACACAAACACACTACACACTAACAGACATACACAACCACACACATTTACACACATACGCCTTACACGCACACACTTATACACATTACATACACACTACACACACACACTTAAACACACAAACACACACACACAAACACACACACGCAAACACACACAGATACACACACACAAACATACACAAACACACACACAAACACACACACAAACACACACGTAAACACACATATGCACTCGCACACACTTATACACACACTTATACACACACAAATACCAACACAAACACACACAGGCACATACACGCACTTATGTACACACAAACACACAATCACACACACACAAACTCACGGACACAAACACACACACTTACGCACAAACACACACATACACACACTTAAACACAAACACACAAACTTCACACACACTTACACACACACTTACACACACACAACCACACACTTACACACACTTACACTTATGCACACAAACACACACGCTTACCCACACACTTACACACACAAACACATACACACTTACATTCACACACACAAACACACTACACACTTACAGACATACACAAACACACACATTTACACACATACGCCTTACACGCACACACTTATACACACTACATACGCACTGCACACACACACTTAAACACACAAACACACATATACAAACACAGACACATACACTCACGCAGTTATGCACACACAAACACACAATCGCACACACACAAAAAGCACGTACACAAACACACACACACTTATGCACGAACACACACATACACACACTTACACACAAACACACAAACCTTCACACACACTTACGCACACACTTACACACACACAACCACACACTTACACGCACGTACACTTACACACACAAACACACTCACTTACCCACACACTTACACGCACAAACACATACACACTTACTCACACGCACTTACACTCACACACACACAAACACAAACATACACTTACACACACACACCTTACACGCCCACGCTTACACACACACGAAGCGCACACTACACACACACTTACAAACACAAACATACACACACAAGCACACACAAACACACACTTACACACATATACACACTTACACACACACTTACACTCACACAAACACACACACTACACACTTACAGACATACACAAACACACACACACTTACACCCACACACCTTACACGCACACACTTATACACACTATGCGCACACTTCACACACACTTAAACACACACATACACATACAAACACACACATAGACACACACAAACACACACAGTACACACACACTTAAACACACACTTACACACACATACACACATGCAAACACACACTTACAGACACACACTTACACACACATATAGACACACACAAACACACATATACACACACACAAACACACACACTACACACCCACACTTACAAACACCTACACACAAACACACACTTACACAAACTTACACAAACACATACACACTTACACACACACTTACACTCACACACACAAACTCACACACTACACACACTTGCAGACACACACAAACACATACACACACTACACACACACTTACACACACAAACTCACACATGTGCACACACAAACCCACACAAACACACACATACACACTTACAAACACACACACATACACACACATACACACACAAACACACACATATAGACATACGCACAAATGTGCACATATAGACACACATACAAACACATACACAAACACACACTTACACACAAAAGCACAGATGCAAACACGCAAACACACACGCACACAAATACACACACATGCACACGCACACACTCTTACACAAAAATTCAAACACACAAACACACACGCAGACACGTACACAAACGCACTTACGCACACACAAACACATAATCACACACACAAACCCATAGACACAAACACACACCCACTTACTCACACATACTTACACATGCACATACACACATACAAAACACACACCCACACACAAATACACATACACACTTACACACAGACACATACTCACAAAAACACACAATCACACAAAAAACACACAAATGAACTCACACACTTACACACAGACTGTCACGCACACATACAAACACTTACACACACTTACACACAAACACACACTTACACACATACACACACTTACACATACACACAAACACACACTTACATCCGCACTTACACACACTTACACACACAAACACATTTAGACTTACATACTTACACTCACACACACAAACACACTACACACTAACAGACATACACAAACACACACATTTACACACATACGCCTTACACGCACACACTTATACAGACTACATACACACTACACACACACACTTAAACACACACACACACACAAACACACACATATACACACACACGCAAACACACACAGATACACACAAACATACACAAACACACACATATACACACACACGCAAACACACACAGATACACACACAAACATACACAAACACACACACAAACACACACGTAAACACACACACATGCACTCGCACACACTTATACAACACTTATACACACAAATACAAACACACAAACACACACAGACAGATACACACACGCACTTATGCACACACAAACACACAATCACACACACACAAACACACGTACACAAACACACACACTTATGCACAAACACACACATACACACACTTACATACAAAAACACAAACCTTCACACACACGCACACTTACACACACAAACACACACTTACACACACTTACACTTACACACACAAACACACACACAACCACACACACTTACACACACAAACACATACACACTTACTCTCACGCACTTACACTCACACACACACAAACACACACTTACACACACACAAACACACATAAATACACACGCAAAAACCGGCACATACACACAAACACAAAGATACAAATACACAAATACACACACATGCACACAAACACACACATTTACGCACACAAACTTATACACACACAAACTTGCGATCTCACATGCACACCCATATACACACACACTTACATGTACACATACACACACTTACAGACACACATAAACACACACACATGCACACATACTTGCACACACACTTACACTCAGACGACCACACTCACACTTACACACAAACACACACTTACACACTAACACACACACACTTACATTCACACAAACACACACTACACACTTACAGATATACACAAACACGCACTTACACACACACTTACACACACTCCTTAAACGCACACACTTTAACACACTGCGCACACACTACACACACTTAAACACACAAACATACACATACACACACACAAACACACACACACACACACAAGCACACACACTACACACCCACACTTTCACACACCTACACACAAATACACACACACTTACACACAAAAACACATGCACACTTACACACACTTACACTCACACACACAACGCACACTTACACACACAAACTCACACATGTGCACACTCAAACCCACATACGCACACACATACACACACACAAACACACACATATAGAGACACGCACAAACGTGCACATATAGACACGCATACAAACACACACACAAACACACACATACACACAAACACACAGATGCAAACACACACACAAATACACACACATGCACACGCACACACTTACACAAAAATTCAAACACACAAACACACATGCAGACACATACACACACACACTTACGCACACACAAACACACGATCACACACACACAAACCCATGGACACAAACACACACCCACTTACTCACACACACTTACACACGCACCTACACACATACAAACACACACCCACACACCCACACACACAAAGACACATACACACTTACACACAGACACATACACACAAAAACACACAATCACAGACTCACTTAACCCACACCCTAACCCTAACCCTAACCCTAACCCTAACCCTAACCCTATCCCTAACCCTAACCCTAACCCTAACCCTAACCCTAACCCTATCACACAGTACATACACACTACACACAAACACTTAAACACACAAACATACACACACCCAAACACACACAGATACACACACATACATAAACAAACACACACACAAACACACACGTAAACACACACACATGCACTCACACACACACACATACACGTACACACACAAATACAAACACACAAATACAAACACACAAACACACACAGACACATACACACGCGCACTTATGCACACACAAACACACAATCACACAGACACTAACCCTTACCCTAACCCTAACCCTAACGCTATCCCTAACCCTAACCCTAACCCTAACCCTAACGCTATCCCTAACCCTAACCCTAACCCTAACCCTATGACTAACCCTAACCCTAACCCTAACCCTAAACCTAACCCTAACCCTATTGCTCACCCTCACCCTAACACAAACCCTATCCCTAACCCTAACCCTAACCCTAACCCGAACCCTAACCCTGACCCGGTCCCTAACCCTAACCCTAACCCTATCACTAACTCTAACCCTAACTCTAAACCTAACCCTAGACCTAATGCGAACCCTAACCCCAACCCTAACCCTAACCCTATCCCAAAACCTAACCCTAACCCTAACCCTAACCCTAACCCAAACCCTATCGCCCTAACACTAACCCTAACCCTAACCCTAACCCTAACCCTAACCCTAACCCTATCCCTATCCCTAACCCTAACCCTTACCCTAACCCTAAGCCTAACCCTATCGCTCTAACCCAAACCCTATACACACACAGATACTCCTACACACACACAGATACTCCTATACACATATATACACACACACACACACACACACATACTCGTATACTCACACTCACACACACACATACTCGTATACACACACTCACACACACACAGATACTCCTATACACACACACCCAGATACTCCTACACACACACACACACAGATACTCCTATACACACACACACCCAGACACTCCTTTACACACACACACACACAGATACTCCTATACATGCACACACACACACAGATACTCCTATACACACACACACACATACACACACACAGATTTTCCTACACGCACACACAGATACTCCTATACACACACACACACGCAGATACTCCTATATGCACACACACACACACACATACTCCTACACACACACAGATACTCCTATACACACACACACAGATACTCCTACACACACACAGACACACACACACAGATAATCCTTTCCACACACACAGAGGTACTCCTATACACACACACTCCTATACACACACACAGATACTGCTATACACACACAGACACACACACACACATACTCCTATACACACACACACACAGATACTCCTGTACACACACACACACACAGATACTCCTGTACACACACACACACAGATACTCCAGTACACACACACACACAGCTACTCGTATACACACACACCAGGTACTCCTATACACACACACACAGATACTCCTATAAACACACACAGATACTCCTATACACACACACACACAGATACTCCTATACACACACACAGATACTCCTATACACACACACACACACACAGAAACTCCTATACACACACACACACACACACAGATACTCCTATATACACAGACACACACACACAGATACTCCTATGCACACACACACACACGGACAGATACTCCTATACACACACACCCACCCACACAGATACTCCTATACACACACACACACACAGATACTCCTATACACACACACACAGATACTCCTATACACACACACACAGATACTCCTATACACACACACAGATACTCTTATACATACACACGCACATACTCCGATACACACACACACACCCTGATACTCCTTTATACACACACACACAGATACTCCTATACACACACACACACAGATACTCCTATACACGCACACACACACAGATACTCCTATACACGCACACACACACACACAGATACTCCTATACACACACACACACACACACACAGATACTCCTATACACACACACACAGATAGTCCTATACACACACACACACAGATACTCCTATACACACACACACACACACAGATACTCCTATACACACACACACAGATACTTCTACACACACACACAGATACTCCTATACACACACACACAGATACTCCTGTACACACACACACAGATACTCGTATACACACACACACATACTCCTATACACACACAGATACTCCTACACACACACAGATACTCCTATACACACACACACACACACACAGATACTCCAATACACACACACACACTCCCATACGCACACACACACAGATACTCCCATACACACACACACACACAGATACTCCTATACAAACACACACACAGATACTTCTATACACACCCACACACACACAGATACTCCTATACACACACACACCCACACCCACACATATACTCCGAAACACACACACACAGATGCTCCTATACAAACACACACACTCACACACATACACACAGACACTCCTATACACACACACACAAACTCCTATGCACACACACACACAGATACTCCTACACACACACACACACACTCCTATACACACACACACACAGATACTCCTATATACACACACACACAGATACTCCTATACACACACACACACACATACTCTGATACACCCATACAGATACTCCTATACACACACACACACAGATACTCCTATCCACACACACACCTATACACACACACACACACACAGATACTCCTATACATACACACAGATACACCTATACAGACACACACAGATACTCCTGTACACACACACATACACACAGATACTCCTATCCACACACACATACACAGAGATACTCCTATACACACACACACTCCTATACACACACACACACACACAGATACACCTATACACACACACACACTCCTATGCACACACACACACACAGATACACCTACACACACACACATACTCCTATACACACACTCACACACACACAGATACTCCTATACACACACACACACAGATACTCCTATATACACACACACACACAGATACTCCGACACACACACACAGATACTCCTATATACACACACACACAGATTCTCCTATACACACAAACACACACTCTTATACACACACACACACAGTTACTCCTATACACACACACACACACACAGATACTCCTATACACACACACACACACGCAGATACTCCTATATGCACACACACACATACTCCTACACACACACAGATACTCCTATACACACACACACAGATACTCCTATACACACACACACACATGGACAGATACTCCTATACACACACCCACACCGATACGCCTATACACACACACACACACACAGATACTCCTATACACACACACACACACACAGATACTCCTATACACACGCACACACACATACACAGATACTCCTATACACACACACAGATACTCTTATACATACACACACATACTCCTATACACACACACACACATACACAGATACTCCTATACACACACACAGATACTCCTATACACACACACACACACCCAGATACTCCTTTATACACACACACACACACAGATACTCCTATACACACACACACACACAGATACTCCTATACACGCACACACACAGATACTCCTATACACACACACACATAAACACACACAGATACTCCTATACACACATAGATACTCCTACAAACACACACAGATACTCCTACACACACACACACAGATACTCCTACACACACACAGATACTCCTATACACACACACACACAGATACTCCTGCACACACACACACACACAGATACTCTTGTACACACACACACAGATACTCCTGTACACACACACACAGATACTCGTATACACACACACACACACATACTCCTATACACACACAGATAGTCCTACACACACACAGATACTCCAATACACACACGCACACTCCAATACACACACACACACACAGATACTCCCATACACACACACACAGATACTCCTATACAAACACATACACAGATACTCCTATACACACCCACACATACACAGATACTCCGATATGCACACACACCCACACCCACACAGATACTCCTATACACACACACAGACACTCCTATACAAACACACACAGACACACACAAACTCCTATACATACACACAGATACACCTATACAGACACACACACACAGATACAACTATAAACACACACACAGATACTCCTATACACACACACACAGATACTCCTGTACACGCACACATACACAGATAATCCTATACACACACACACACACACACAGATAGTCCTATACATACACACAAACACACACACACACAGATACTCCTACACAGACACACGCACACACACAGATACTCCTATAAACACACAAACACACACACAGATACTCCTATATACACACACACAGATACTCCTGTACACACACACACACAGATAGTCCTGCACAGACACACACTGATACTCCTATATATACACACACACACATACACACAGAAACTCCTATACATACACACACACACCCCTATACACACACACACACAAACAGATACTCCTATACACACACACACACATACTCCGATGCACACACAGATACTCCTATACACACATACACACAGATACTCCTATACACACACACACACACAGATACTCCTATATACACACACACAGATACTCCTATACACACACACACACACATACACCCAGATACTCCTTTACACACACACACCCAGATACTTCTTTACACACACACACAGATACTCCTATACACGCACACACACACAGATACTCCTACACACACACACACACACACACACACACACAGATACTCCTATACACACACACACATACTCCTGTCCACACACACATACTCCTATACACACACACATACTCCTATACACACACAGATACTCCTATACACACACACTCACTCCTATACACACACAGGTACTCCTATACACACACAGATACTCCTATACACACACACACACACAGATACTCCTACACACACACACACAGATACTCCTATACACACACACACAGATACCCCTATACACACACACACACAGATACTTCTATACACACACAGATACTCCTATACACACACACACACACACAGATACTCCTATACACGCAAACACACACACACAGATTTTCCTGTACACACACTCAGATACTCCTATACACACACACACACAGATACTCCTATACACACACACACAGATACTCCTATATACACACACACAGATACTCCTATACACAAACACACACAGATACTCCTATACACACACAGATACTCCTATATGCACACACACACATACTCCTATACACACACAGATACTCCAACACACACACACACACAAATACTCCTGTACACACGCACACAGATACTCCTATATACACACACAGATACTCCTATACACATACACACCCAGATACTTCTTTACACACACACACACACACACACACACAGATACTCCTATACACGCACACACACACAGATACTCCTATACACACACACACATACTCCTGTCCACACACACATACTCCTATACACACACACATACTCCTATACACACACAGATACTCCTATACACTCACACACACTCCTATACACACACACACACAAACAGATACTCCTATACACACACACACACATACTCCGATGCACACACAGATACTCCTATACACACATACACACAGATACTCCTATACACACACACACACACACAGATACTCCTATACACACACACACAGATACTCCTATACACACACACACACATACACCCAGATAATCCTTTACACACACCCACCCAGATACTTCTTTACACACACACACAGATACTCCTATACACGCACACACACACACAGATACTCCTACACACACACACACACACACACAGATACTCCTATACACACACACACATACTCCTGTCCACACACACATACTCCTATACACACACACAGATACTCCTATACACACACACACACTCCTATACACACACAGGTACTCCTATACACACACACACACACAGATACTCCTATACACACACACACAGATACTCCTACACACACACACACAGATACTCCTATACACACACACAGATACCCCTATACACACACACACACACACACACAGATACTCCTATACACACACAGATACTCCTATATACACACACACACACAGATACTCCTATACACGCGCACACACACACACAGATTTTCCTGTACACACACTCAGATACTCCTATATACACACACACACAGATACTCCTATACACACACACACAGATACTCCTATACACACACACACACAGATACTCCTACACACACACACACACACAGATACTCCTATACACACATACACACAGATACCCCTATACACACACACACACAGATACTCCTATACACACACAGATACTCCTAACACACACACACACACAGATACTCCTATACACGCACACACACACACACAGATTTTCCTGTACACACACTCAGATACTCCTATACACACACACACACAGATACTCCTATACACACACACACACAGATACTCCTATATACACACACACAGATACTCCTATACACACACACACACACACACAGATACTCCTATACACACACAGATACTCCTATACACACACAGATACTCCTATATACACACACACACATACTCCTATACACACACAGATACTCCAACACACACACACACAGATGCTCCTGTACACACACACACAGATACTCCTATATACACACACACAGATACTCCTATACACACACACCCAGATACTTCTTTACACACACACACACACACACACAGATACTCCTATACACGCACACACACACACAGATACTCCTATATACACACACACACACACAGAGATACTCCTATACACACACACACATACTCCTGTCCACACACACATACTCCTATACACACACACATACTCCTATACACACACAGATACTCCTATACACACATACACACAGATACTCCTATACACGCACACACACACACAGATACTCCTATACACACACACACACGCACAGAGATACTCCGAGACACACACACACATACTCCTGTCCACACACACATACTCCTATACACACACACATACTCCTATACACACACAGATACTCCTATACACACACACACATGGACAGATACTCCTATACACACACCCACACCGATACTCCTATACACACACACACACACAGATATTCCTATACACACACACACACACAGATACTCCTATACACACGCACACACACATACACAGATACTCTTATACATACACACACATACTCCTATACACACACACACACATACACAGATACTCCTATACACACACACAGATACTCCTATACACACACACACACCCAGATACTCCTTTATACACACACACACACAGATACTCCTATACACACACACACACAGATACTCCTATACACGCACACACACACAGATACTCCTATACACACACACACATACACACACACAGATACTCCTATACACACACAGATACTCCTACACACACACACAGATACTCCTACACACACACACACACAGATACCCTTACACACACACACAGATACTCCTATACACACACACACACAGATACTCCTGCACACACACACAGATACTCCTGTACACACACACACACAGATACTCCTGTACACACACACACACACAGATACTCGTATACACACACACATACTCCTATACACACACAGATAGTCCTACACACACACAGATACTCCAATACACACACGCACACTCCAATACACACACACACACAGATACTCCCATACACACACACACAGATACTCCTATACAAACACATACACAGATACTCCTATACACACCCACCCACACACACACAGATACTTCTATACACACACACACAGATACTCCTATACAAACACACACACACACACAGACACTCCTATATATACACACACACAAACTCCTATACATACACACAGATACTCCTATACACACACACACACACAGATACTCCTATACACACACACACAGATACTCCTATACACACACGCACACAGATACTCCGATACACACACACGCACAGATTCTCCGATACAGACACACACCCACACAGATACTCCTATACACACACACACATACTCCTATACATACACACAGATACACCTATACAGACACACACACACAGATACAACTATAAACACACACACAGATACTCCTATACACACACACACAGATACTCCTGTACACGCACACATACACAGATAATCCTATACACACACACACAGATAGTCCTATACATACACACAAACACACACAGATACTCCTATACAGACACACGCACACACACAGATACTCCTATAAACACACAAACACACACACAGATACTCCTATATACACACACACACAGATACTCCTGTACACACACACACAGAGATACTCCTGCACACACACACACACACTGATACTCCTATATATACACATACACACAGAAACTCCTATACATACACACACACACTCCTATACACACACACACACACAAACAGATACTCCTATACACACACACACATACTCCGATGCACACACAGATACTACTATACACACACACACACAGATACTCCTATACACACATACACACAGATACTCCTATACACACACACACACAGATACTCCTATACACACACACAGATACTCCTATACACACACACACACATACACCCAGATACTCCTTTACACACACACACACCCAGATACTTCTTTACACACACACACAGATACTCCTATACACGCACACACACACACAGATACTCCTACACACACACACACACACACACACAGATACTCCTATACACACACACACATACTCCTATACACACACACATACTCCTATACACACACAGATACTCCTATACACACACACACACTCCTATACACACACAGGTACTCCTATACACACACAGATACTCCTATACACACACACACAGATACTCCTACACACACACACACACACAGATACTCCTATACACACACACACAGATACCCCTATACACACACACACACAGATACTTCTATACACACACAGATACTCCTACACACACACACACCCACACACAGATACTCCTATACACGCACACACACACACACAGATTTTCCTGTACACACACTCAGAAACTCCTATACACACACACACACAGATACTCCTATACACACACACACAGATACTCCTATATACACACACACAGATACTCCTATACACACACACACACACACAGAAACTCCTATACACACACAGATACTCCTATACACACACAGATACTCCAACACACACACACACACAGATACTCCTGTACACACACACACAGATACTCCTATATACACACACACAGAAATTCCTATACACACACCCAGATACTTCTTTACACACACACACACACAGATACTCCTATACATGCACACACGCACACAGATACTCCTATACACACACACACATACTCCTGTCCACACACACATTCTCCTATACACACACACATACTCCTATACACACACAGATACTACTATACACTCACACACACTCCTATACAAACACACACACAAACAGATACTCCTATACACACACACACACATACTCCGATGCACACACAGATACTCCTATACACACATACACACAGATACTCCTATACACACACACACACACAGATACTCCTATACACACACACACAGATACTATTATACACACACACACACATACACCCAGATACTCCTTTACACACACACACCCAGATACTTCTTTACACACACACACAGATACTCCTTTACACGCACACACACACACAGATACTCCTACACACACACACACACACAGAAACTCCTATACACACACACACATACTCCTGTCCACACACACATACTCCTATACACACACACATACTCCTATACACACACAGATACTCCTATACACACACACACACTCCTATACACACACAGGTACTCCTATACACACACACACACACAGATACTCTTATACACACACACACAGATACTCCTACACACACACACACAGATACTCCTATACACACACACACAGATACCCCTATACACACACACACACAGATACTCCTATACACACACAGATACTCCTATATACACACACAGATACTCCTATACACGCACACACACACACACACACAGATTTTCCTGTACACACACTCAGATACTCCTATACACACACACACAGATACTCCTATACACACACACACAGATACTCCTATACACACACACACAGATACTCCTACACACACACACACACAGATACTCCTATACACACACACACAGATACTCCTACACACACACACACAGATACTCCTATACACACACACACAGATACCCCTATACACACACACACACAGATACTCCTATACACACACAGATACTCCTATATACACACACAGATACTCCTATACACGCACACACACACACACACACAGATTTTCCTGTACACACACTCAGATACTCCTATACACACACACACAGATACTCCTATACACACACACACAGATACTCCTATACACACACACACAGATACTCCTACACACACACACACAGATACTCCTATACACACACACACAGATACCCCTATACACACACACACACAGATACTCCTATACACACACAGATACTCCTATACACTCACACACACACAGATACTCCTATACACGCACACACACACACAGAGATTTTCCTGTACACACACTCAGATACTCCTGCACACACACACACAGATACTCCTATACACACACACACAGATACTCCTATATACACACACACAGATACTCCTATACACACACACACACAGATACTCCTATACACACACAGATACTCCTATACACACACAGATACTCCTATACACACACACATACTCCTATACACACACAGATACTCGAACACACACACACACAGATGCTCCTGTACACACACACACAGATACTCCTATATACACACACACAGATACTCCTATACACACACACCCAGATACTTCTTTACACACACACACACACAGATACTCCTATACACGCACACACACACAGATACTCCTATACACACACACACACACAGATACTCCTATACACACACACACACACACAGAGATACTCCTATACACACACACACATACTCCTGTCCACACACACATACTCCTATGCACACACACCTACTCCTATACACACACACATACTCCTATACACACACAGATACTCCTATACACACACACACACTCCTATACACACACACACACAAACAGATACTCCTATACACACACATACTCCGATGCACACACAGATACTCCTATACACACATACACACAGATACTCCTATACACACACACACACACAGATACTCCTATACACACACACACAGATACTCCTATACACACACACACATACACCCAGATACTCCTTTACACACACACACACAGATACTTCTTTACACACACACACAGATACTCCAATACACGCACACACACACACACAGATACCCCTACACACACACACACACACAGATACTCCTATACACACACACACATACTCCTGTCCACATACACATACTCCTATACACACACACATACTCCTATACACACACAGATACTCCTATACACACACACACCCTCCTATACACACACAGGTACTCCTATACACACACAGATACTCCTATACACACACACACAGATACTCCTACACACACACACACACAGATACTCCTATACACACACACACAGATACCCCTATACACACACACACACAGATACTCCTATACACACACAGATACTCCTATACACACACACACACAGATACTCCTATACACGCACACACACACACACACAGATTTTCCTGTACACACACTCAGATACTCCGAAACACACACACACACAGATACTCCTATACACACACACACACAGATACTCCTATACACACACAGATACTCCTATACACACACAGATACTCCTATATACACACACACATACTCCTATACACACACAGATACTCCAACACACACACACACAGAAACTCCTGTACACACACACAGATACTCCTATATACACACACACAGATACTCCTATACACACACACCCAGATACTTCTTTACACACACACACACACACACACACAGATACTCCTATACACACACACACACACAGATACTCCTATACACACACACACAGATACTCCTATACACACACACACACATACACCCAGATACTCCTTTACACACACACACCCAGATACTTCTTTACACACACACACAGATACTCCTATACACGCACACACACACAGATACTCCTACACACACACACACACACACACACACACAGATACTCCTATACACACACACACATACTCCTGTCCACACACACATACTCCTATACACACACACATACTCCTATACACACACAGATACTCCTATACACACACACACACTCCTATACACACACAAGTACTCCTATACACACACACACACACAGATACTCCTATACACACACACACAGATACTCCTACACACACACACACAGATACTACTATACACATACACACAGATACCCCGATACACGCACACACACAGATACTCCTATACACACACAGATACTCCTATACACACACACACACACAGATACTCCTATACACGCACACACACACACACAGATTTTCCTGTACACACACTCAGATACTCCTATACACACACACACACAGATACTCCTATACACACACACACAGATACTCCTATATACACACACACAGATACTCCTACACACACACACACAGATACTCCTATACACACACACACAGATACCCCTATACACACACACACACAGATACTCCTATACACACACAGATACTCCTATACACACACACACACACACAGATACTCCTATACACGCACTCACACACACACAGATTTTCCTGTACACACACTCAGATACTCCTATACACACACACACACAGATACTCCTATACACACACACACAGATACTCCTATATACACACACACAGATACTCCTATACACACACACACAGATACTCCTATACACAAACAGATACTCCTATACACACACAGATACTCCTATATACACACACACACATACTCCTATACACACACAGATTCTCCAACACACACACACACACAGATGCTCCTGTACACACACACACAGATACTCCTATATACACACACACAGATACTCCTATACACACACACCCAGATACTTCTTTACACACACACACGCACACAGATACTCCTATACACGCACACACACACACAGATACTCCTATACACACACACACACACACAGATACTCCTATACACACACACACATACTCCTGTCCACACACACATACTCCTATACACACACACATACTCCTATACACACACAGATACTCCTATACACACACACACACTCCTATACACACACACACACAAACAGATACTCCTATACACACATACACACAGATACTCCTATACACACACACACACAGATACTCCAATACACACACACACAGATACTCCTATACACACACACACACATACACCCAGATACTCCTTTACACACACACACACAGATACTTCTTAACACACACACACAGATACTCCTATACACGCACACACACACACAGATACTCCTACACATACACACACACACACAGATACTCCTATACACACACACATACCCCTGTCCACACACACATACTCCTATACACACACACATACTACTATACACACACAGATACTCCAATACACACACACACACTCCTATACACACAGGTACTCCTATACACACACAGATACTCCTATACACACACACACAGATACTCCTACACACACACACACAGATACTCCTATACACACACACACAGATACCCCTATACACACACAGATACTCCTATACACACACACACACACAGATACTCCTATACACACACACACAGATACCCCTACACACACACAGATACTCCTATATACACACACACACAGATACTCCTATACACACACAGATACTCCTTTCCACACACACACACAGATACTCCTATACACACACACACAGATTTTCCTGTACACTCACTCAGATACTCCTATACACACACACACACAGATACTCCTATACACACACACACACAGATACTCCTATACACACACAGATACTCCTATACACACACAGATACTCCTATATACACACACACACATACTCCTATACACACACAGATACTCCTGTACACACACACACAGATACTCCTGTACACACACACACAGATACTCCTATATACACACACACAGATACTCCTATACACACACACCCAGATACTTCTTTACACACACACACACACACACAGATACTCCTATACACGCACACACACACACACAGATACTCCTATACACACACACACACACACACACACAGAGATACTCCGAGACACACACACACATACTCCTGTCCACACACACATACTCCTATACACACACACATACTCCTATACAACACAGATACTCCTATACACACACACACACATGGACAGATACTCCTATACACACACCCACACCGATACTCCTATACACACACACACACACAGAGATACTCCTATACACACACACACACAGATACTCCTATACACACGCACACACACATACACAGATACTCCTATACACACACACACTCTTATACATACACACATACTCCTATACACACACACACACATACACAGATACTCCTATACACACACACAGATACTCCTATACACACACACCCAGATACTCCTTTATACACACACACACACAGATACTCCTATACACACACACACACACACAGATACTCCTATACACGCACACACACACAGATACTCCTATACACACACATACATACACACACACAGATACTCCTATACACACACACACACACACAGATACTCCAATACACACACACACAGATACTCCTATACACACACACACACATACACCCAGATACTCCTTTACACACACACACACAGATACTTCTTAACACACACACACAGATACTCCTATACACGCACACACACACACAGATACTCCTACACATACACACACACACACAGATACTCCTATACACACACACACATACTCCTGTCCACACACACATACTCCTATACACACACACATACTACTATACACACACAGATACTCCAATACACACACACACACTCCTATACACACAGGTACTCCTATACACACACAGATACTCCTATACACACACACACAGATACTCCTACACACACACACACAGATACTCCTATACACACACACACAGATACCCCTATACACACACAGATACTCCTATACACACACACACACACAGATACTCCTATACACACACACACAGATACCCCTATACACACACAGATACTCCTATATACACACACACACAGATACTCCTATACACACACAGATACTCCTATACACACACACACACAGATACTCCTATACACGCACACACACACACACAGATACTCCTATACACACACACACACACACACACAGAGATACTCCGAGACACACACACACATACTCCTGTCCACACACAGATACTCCTATACACACACAGATACTCCTATACACACACAGATACTCCTATATACACACACACACATACTCCTATACACACACAGATACTCCTGTACACACACACACAGATACTCCTGTACACACACACACAGATACTCCTATATACACACACACAGATACTCCTATACACACACACCCAGATACTTCTTTACACACACACACACACACACAGATACTCCTATACACGCACACACACACACACAGATACTCCTATACACACACACACACACAGAGATACTCCGAGACACACACACACATACTCCTGTCCACACACACATACTCCTATACACACACACATACTCCTATACAACACAGATACTCCTATACACACACACACACATGGACAGATACTCCTATACACACACCCACACCGATACTCCTATACACACACACACACACAGAGATACTCCTATACACACACACACACAGATACTCCTATACACACGCACACACACATACACAGATACTCCTATACACACACACACTCTTATACATACACACATACTCCTATACACACACACACACATACACAGATACTCCTATACACACACACAGATACTCCTATACACACACACCCAGATACTCCTTTATACACACACACACACAGATACTCCTATACACACACACACACACACAGATACTCCTATACACGCACACACACACAGATACTCCTATACACACACATACATACACACACACAGATACTCCTATACACACACACACATACACCCAGATACTCCTTTACACACACACACACACAGATACTTCTTAACACACACACACAGATACTCCTATACACGCACACACACACACAGATACTCCTACACATACACACACACACACAGATACTCCTATACACACACACACATACTCCTGTCCACACACACATACTCCTATACACACACACATACTACTATACACACACAGATACTCCAATACACACACACACACTCCTATACACACAGGTACTCCTATACACACACAGATACTCCTATACACACACACACAGATACTCCTACACACACACACACAGATACTCCTATACACACACACACAGATACCCCTATACACACACAGATACTCCTATACACACACACACACACAGATACTCCTATACACACACACACAGATACCCCTATACACACACAGATACTCCTATATACACACACACACAGATACTCCTATACACACACAGATACTCCTATACACACACACACACAGATACTCCTATACACACACACACAGATTTTCCTGTACACTCACTCAGATACTCCTATACACACACACACACAGATACTCCTATACACACACACACACAGATACTCCTATACACACACAGATACTCCTATACACACACAGATACTCCTATATACACACACACACATACTCCTATACACACACAGATACTCCTGTACACACACACACAGATACTCCTGTACACACACACACAGATACTCCTATATACACACACACAGATACTCCTATACACACACACCCAGATACTTCTTTACACACACACACACACACACAGATACTCCTATACACACACACACAGATACTCCTATACACACACACACACACACACACAGAGATACTCCGAGACACACACACACATACTCCTGTCC
Organism: Chiloscyllium plagiosum; assembly: GCF_037043375.1. Lineage (NCBI taxonomy): Eukaryota > Metazoa > Chordata > Chondrichthyes > Orectolobiformes > Hemiscylliidae > Chiloscyllium > Chiloscyllium plagiosum. Next base: position 60,833,035 of record NW_028270159.1, read on the forward strand.
ACACACACATACTCCTATACACACACACATACTCCTATACAACACAGATACTCCTATACACACACACACACATGGACAGATACTCCTATACACACACCCACACCGATACTCCTATACACACACACACACACAGAGATACTCCTATACACACACACACACAGATACTCCTATACACACGCACACACACATACACAGATACTCCTATACACACACACACTCTTATACATACACACATACTCCTATACACACACACACACATACACAGATACTCCTATACACACACACAGATACTCCTATACACACACACCCAGATACTCCTTTATACACACACACACACAGATACTCCTATACACACACACACACACACAGATACTCCTATACACGCACACACACACAGATACTCCTATACACACACATACATACACACACACAGATACTCCTATACACACACAGATACTCCTACACACACACACAGATACTCCTACACACACACACACACAGATACTCCTACACACACACACACAGATACTCCTATACACACACACACACAGATACTCCTGCACACACACACACACAGATACTCCTGTACACACACACACACACAGATACTCCTGTACACACACACACAGATACTCGTATACACACACACACACACATACTCCTATACACACACAGATAGTCCTACACACACACAGATACTCCAATACACACACGCACACTCCAATACACACACACACACACACACAGATACTCCCATACACACACACACAGATACTCCTATACAAACACATACACAGATACTCCTATACACACCCACACATACACAGATACTCCGATATACACACACACCCACACAGATGCTCCTGTACACACACACACAGATACTCCTATACAAACACACACACACACAGACACTCCTATATATACACACACACAAACTCCTATACATACACACAGATACTCCTATACACACACACACACACAGATACTCCTATACACACACACACAGATACTCCTATACACACACACACACAGATACTCCGATACACACACACACACACAGATACTCCGATACAGACACACACCCACACAGATACTCCTATACACACACACACATACTCCTATACATACACACAGATACACCTATACAGACACAAACACACAAATACAACTATAAACACACACACAGATACTCCTATACACACACACACAGATACTCCTGTACACGCACACATACACAGATAATCCTATACACACACACACACACAGATAGTCCTATACATACACACAAACACACACACACACACATACTCCTATACAGACACACGCACACACACAGATACTCCTATAAACACACAAACACACACACAGATACTCCTATATACACACACACACACAGATACTCCTATACACACACACACAGATACTCCTGTACACGCACACATACACAGATAATCCTATACACACACACACACACAGATAGTCCTATACATACACACAAACACACACACACACACATACTCCTATACAGACACACGCACACACACAGATACTCCTATAAACACACACACACACACACTGATACTCCTATATATACACACACACATACACACAGAAACTCCTATACATACACACACACACTCCTATACACACACACACACAAACAGATACTCCTATACACACACACACACATACTCCGATGCACACACAGATACTCCTATACACACATACACACAGATACTCCTATACACACACACACACAGATACTCCTATACACACACACACACATACACCCAGATACTCCTTTACACACACACACACCCAGATACTTCTTTACACACACACACAGATACTCCTATACACGCACACACACACACAGATACTCATACACACACACACACACACACACACAGATACTCCTATACACACACACACATACTCCTGTCCACACACACATACTCCTATACACACACACATACTCCTATACACACACAGATACTCCTATACACACACACACACTCCTATACACACACATACTCCTATACACACACAGATACTCCTATACACACACACACACAGATACTCCTACACACACACACACAGATACTCCTATACACACACACACAGATACCCCTATACACACACACACACAGATACTTCTATACACACACAGATACTCCTATATACACACACACACACAGATACTCCTATACACGCACACACACACACAGATTTTCCTGGACACACACTCAGATACTCCTATACACACACATACACAGATACTCCTATACACACACACACTCTTATACATACACACATACTCCTATACACACACACACACATACACAGATACTCCTATACACACACACAGATACTCCTATACACACACACCCAGATACTCCTTTATACACACACACACACAGATACTCCTATACACACACACACACACACAGATACTCCTATACACGCACACACACACAGATACTCCTATACACACACATACATACACACACACAGATACTCCTATACACACACAGATACTCCTACACACACACACAGATACTCCTACACACACACACACACAGATACTCCTACACACACACACACAGATACTCCTATACACACACACACACAGATACTCCTGCACACACACACACACAGATACTCCTGTACACACACACACACACAGATACTCCTGTACACACACACACAGATACTCGTATACACACACACACACACATACTCCTATACACACACAGATAGTCCTACACACACACAGATACTCCAATACACACACGCACACTCCAATACACACACACACACACACACAGATACTCCCATACACACACACACAGATACTCCTATACAAACACATACACAGATACTCCTATACACACCCACACATACACAGATACTCCGATATACACACACACCCACACAGATGCTCCTGTACACACACACACAGATACTCCTATACAAACACACACACACACAGACACTCCTATATATACACACACACAAACTCCTATACATACACACAGATACTCCTATACACACACACACACACAGATACTCCTATACACACACACACAGATACTCCTATACACACACACACACAGATACTCCGATACACACACACACACACAGATACTCCGATACAGACACACACCCACACAGATACTCCTATACACACACACACATACTCCTATACATACACACAGATACACCTATACAGACACAAACACACAAATACAACTATAAACACACACACAGATACTCCTATACACACACACACAGATACTCCTGTACACGCACACATACACAGATAATCCTATACACACACACACACACAGATAGTCCTATACATACACACAAACACACACACACACACATACTCCTATACAGACACACGCACACACACAGATACTCCTATAAACACACAAACACACACACAGATACTCCTATATACACACACACACACAGATACTCCTATACACACACACACAGATACTCCTGTACACGCACACATACACAGATAATCCTATACACACACACACACACAGATAGTCCTATACATACACACAAACACACACACACACACATACTCCTATACAGACACACGCACACACACAGATACTCCTATAAACACACACACACACACACTGATACTCCTATATATACACACACACATACACACAGAAACTCCTATACATACACACACACACTCCTATACACACACACACACAAACAGATACTCCTATACACACACACACACATACTCCGATGCACACACAGATACTCCTATACACACATACACACAGATACTCCTATACACACACACACACAGATACTCCTATACACACACACACACATACACCCAGATACTCCTTTACACACACACACACCCAGATACTTCTTTACACACACACACAGATACTCCTATACACGCACACACACACACAGATACTCATACACACACACACACACACACACACAGATACTCCTATACACACACACACATACTCCTGTCCACACACACATACTCCTATACACACACACATACTCCTATACACACACAGATACTCCTATACACACACACACACTCCTATACACACACATACTCCTATACACACACAGATACTCCTATACACACACACACACAGATACTCCTACACACACACACACAGATACTCCTATACACACACACACAGATACCCCTATACACACACACACACAGATACTTCTATACACACACAGATACTCCTATATACACACACACACACAGATACTCCTATACACGCACACACACACACAGATTTTCCTGGACACACACTCAGATACTCCTATACACACACACACACAGATACTCCTATACACACACACACAGATACTATTATACACACACACACACATACACCCAGATACTCCTTTACACACACACACCCAGATACTTCTTTACACACACACACAGATACTCCTATACACGCACACACACACACAGATACTCCTACACACACACACACAGATACTCCTATACACACACACACATACTCCTGTCCACACACACATACTCCTATACACACACACATACTCCTATACACACCCAGATACTCCTATACACACACACACACTCCTATACACACACAGGTACTCCTATACACACACACACACACAGATACTCCTATACACACACACACAGATACTCCTACACACACACACAGATACTCCTATACACACACACACAGATACCCCTATACACACACACACAGATACTCCTATACACGCACACACACACACAGATTTTCCTGTACACACACTCAGATACTCCTATACACACACACACACAGATACTCCTATACACACACACACAGATACTCCTATATACACACACACAGATACTCCTACACACACACACACAGATACTCCTATACACACACACACAGATACCCCTATACACACACACACACAGATACTCCTATACACACACACACACACAGAAACTCCTATACACACACAGATACTCCTATACACACACAGATACTCCTATATACACACACACACATACTCCTATACACACACAGATACTCCAACACACACACACACACAGATACTCCTGTACACACACACACAGATACTCCTATATACACACACACAGATACTCCTATACACACACACCCAGATACTTCTTTACACACACACACACACAGATACTCCTATACATGCACACACGCACACAGATACTCCTATACACACACACACATACTCCTGTCCACACACACATTCTCCTATACACACACACATACTCCTATACACACACAGATACTACTATACACTCACACACACTCCTATACAAACACACACACAAACAGATACTCCTATACACACACACACACATACTCCGATGCACACACAGATACTCCTATACACACATACACACAGATACTCCTATACACACACACACACACAGATACTCCTATACACACACACACAGATACTATTATACACACACACACACATACACCCAGATACTCCTTTACACACACACACCCAGATACTTCTTTACACACACACACAGATACTCCTATACGCACACACACACACAGATACTCCTACACACACACACACACACACACAGAAACTCCTATACACACACACACATACTCCTGTCCACACACACATACTCCTATACACACACACATACTCCTATACACACACAGATACTCCTATACACACACACACACTCCTATACACACACAGGTACTCCTATACACACACACACACACACAGATACTCCTATACACACACACACAGATACTCCTACACACACACACACAGATACTCCTATACACACACACACAGATACCCCTATACACACACACACACAGATACTCCTATACACACACAGATACTCCTATATACACACACACACACACACACACAGATACTCCTATACACACACACACAGATACTCCTATACACACACACACACAGATACTCCTATACACACACACACAGATACTCCTATACACACACACACAGATACTCCTACACACACACACACAGATACCCCTATACACACACACACAGATACTCCTATACACACACAGATACTCCTATACACACACACACACACACAGATACTCCTATACACGCACACACACACACACAGATTTTCCTGTACACACACTCAGATACTCCTATACACACACACACAGATACTCCTATATACACACACACAGATACTCCTATACACACACACACACAGATACTCCTATACACACACAGGTACTCCTATACACACACAGATACTCCTATATACACACACACATACTCCTATACACACACAGATACTCCAACACACACACACACACAGATGCTCCTGTACACACACACACAGATACTCCTATATACACACACACAGATACTCCTATACACACACACCCAGATACTTCTTTACACACACACACACACACACAGATACTCCTATACACGCACACACACACAGATACTCCTATACACACACACACACACACAGAGATACTCCTATACACACACACACATACTCCTGTCCACACACACATACTCCTATGCACACACACATACTCCTATACACACACACATGCTCCTATATACACACAGATACTCCAAACACACACACACACTCCTATACACACACACACAAACAGATACTCCTATACACACACACACACACACACACATACTCCGATGCACACACAGATACTCCTATACACACATACACACAGATACTCCTATACACACACACACACAGATACTCCTATACACACACACACAGATACTCCTATACACACACACACACATACACCCAGATACTCCTTTACACACACACACACAGATACTTCTTTACACACACACAGATACTCCTATACACGCACACACACACACAGATACCCCTACACACACACACACACAGATACTCCTATACACACACACACATACTCCTGTCCACACACACATACTCCTATACACACACACATACTCCTATACACACACAGATACTCCTATACACACACATACACTCCTATACACACACAGGTACTCCTATACACACACAGATACTCCTATACACACACACACAGATACTCCTACACACACACACACACAGATACTCCTATACACACACACACAGATACCCCTATACACACACACACACACACACAGATACTCCTATACACACACAGATACTCCTATACACACACACACACAGATACTCCTATATACGCACACACACACACACACAGATTTTCCTGTACACACACTCAGATACTCCTATACACACACACACACAGATACTCCTATACACACACACACAGATACTCCTATACACACACAGATACTCCTATACACACACAGATACTCCTATATACACACACACACACATACTCCTATACACACACAGATACTCCAACACACACACACACAGATACTCCTGTACACACACACAGATACTCCTATATACACACACACAGATACTCCTATACACACACACCCAGATACTTCTTTACACACACACACACACACACAGATACTCCTATACACACACACACACACAGATACTCCTATACACACACACACAGATACTCCTATATACACACACACAGATACTCCTATACACACACACACAGATACTCCTATACACACACACAGATACCCCTATACACACACACACACAGATACTCCTATACACACACAGATACTCCTATACACACACACACACACACACAGACACTCCTATACACGCACACACACACACACAGATTTTCCTGTACACACACTCAGATACTCCTATACACACACACACACAGATACTCCTATACACACACACACAGATACTCCTATAGACACACACACAGATACTCCTATACACACACACACAGATACTCCTATACACACACAGATACTCCTATACACACACAGATACTCCTATATACACACACACACATACTCCTATACACACACAGATACTCCAACACACACACATACACAGATGCTCCTGTACACACACACACAGATACTCCTATATACACACACACAGATACTCCTATACACACACACCCAGATACTTCTTTACACACACACACACACACACACACAGATACTCCTATACACGCACACACACACACAGATACTCCTATACACACACAGATACTCCTATACAAACACACACACACACAGACACTCCTATATATACACACACACAAACTCCTATACATACACACAGATACTCCTATACACACACACACACAGATACTCCTATACACACACACACAGATACTCCTATACACACACACACAGATACTCCGATACACACACACACACAGATACTCCGATACAGACACACACCCACACAGATACTCCTATACACACACACACATACTCCTATACATACACACAGATACACCTATACAGACACAAACACTCAGATACAACTATAAACACACACACAGATACTCCTATACACACACACACAGATACTCCTGTACACGCACACATACACAGATAATCCTATACACACACACACACACACAGATAGTCCTATACATACACACAAACACACACACACACACAGATACTCCTATACAGACACACGCACACACACAGATACTCCTATACACACACAAACACACACACAGATACTCCTATATACACACACACATAGATACTCCTGTACACACACACACACAGAGATACTCCTGCACACACACACACACACTGATACTCCTATATATACACACACACACATATACACAGAAACTCCTATACATACACACACACTCCTATACACACACACACACACAAACAGATACTCCTATACACACACACACATACTCCGATGCACGCACAGATACTCCTATACACACATACACACAGATACTCCTATACACACACACACACAGATACTCCTATACACACACACACACATACACCCAGATACTCCTTTACACACACACACACCCAGATACTTCTTTACACACACACACAGTTACTCCTATACACGCACACACACACCCAGATACTCCTACACACACACACACACACACACACACACACAGATACTCCGATACACACACACACACTCCTATACACACACACATACTCCTATACACACACAGATACTCCTATACACACACACACAGATACTCCTACACACACACACACAGATACTCCTATACACACACACACAGATACCCCTATACACACACACACACACAGATACTTCTATACACACACAGATACTCCTATATACACACACACACAGATACTCCGATACACGCACACACACACACACAGATTTTCCTGTACACACACTCAGATACTCCTATACACACACACACACAGATACTCCTATACACACACACACACAGATACTCCTATATACACACACACAGATACTCCTATACACACACACACACACAGAAACTCCTATACACACACAGATATTCCTATACACACACAGATACTCCTATATACACACACACACATACTCCTATACACACACACATACTCCAACACACACACACACACAGATACTCCTGTACACACACACACAGATACTCCTATATACACACACACAGATACTCCTATACACACACACCCAGATACTTCTTTACACACACACACACACACACACAGATACTCCTATACACGCACACACACACACACAGATACTCCTATACACACACACACATACTCCTGTCCACACACACATACTCCTATACACACACACATACTCCTATACACACACAGATACTCCTATACACTCACACACACTCCTATACACACACACACACACACAAACAGATACTCCTATACACACACACACACACATACTCCGATGCACACACAGATACTCCTATGCACACATATACACAGATACTCCTATACACACACACACACACAGATACTCCTATACACACACACACAGATACTATTATACACACACACACATACACCCAGATACTCCTTTACACACACACACCCAGATACTTCATTACACACACACACAGATACTCCTATACACGCACACACACACACAGATACTCCTACACACACACAGATACTCCTATACACACACACACATACTCCTGTCCACACACACATACTCCTATACACACACACATACTCCTATACACACACAGATACTCCTATACACACACACACACACCTATACACACACAGGTACTCCTATACACACACACACACACAGATACTCCTATACACACACACACACAGATACTCCTACACACACACACAGATACTCCTATACACACACACACAGATACCCCTATACACACACACACACAGATACTCTTATACACACAGATACTCCTATATATACACACACACAGATACTCCTATACACGCACACACACACACACAGATTTTCCTGTACACACACTCAGATACTCCTATACACACACACACACAGATACTCCTATACACACACACACAGATACTCCTATACACACACACACAGATACTCCTACACACACACACACACAGATACTCCTATACACACACACACAGATACCCCTATACACACACACACACAGATACTCCTATACACACACAGATACTCCTTTACACACACACACACACACAGATACTCCTATACACGCACACACACACACACAGATTTTCCTGTACACACACTCAGATACTCCTATACACACACACACAGATACTCCTATATACACACACACAGATACTCCTATACACACACACACAGATACTCCTATACACACACAGATACTCCTATACACACACAGATACTCCTATATACACACACACAGATACTCCTATACACACACAGATACTCCAACACACACACACACACAGATACTCCTATACACGCACACACACACACAGATACTCCTATACACACACACACACACACAGATACTCCTATACACACACACACATACTCCTGTCCACACACACATACTCCTATACACACACACATACTCCTATACACACACAGATACTCCTATACACACACACACACTCCTATACACACACACACACAAACAGATACTCCTATACACACACACACACATACTCCGATGCACACACAGATACTCCTATAGACACATACACACAGATACTCCTATACACACACACACAGATACTCCTATACACACACACACAGATACTCCTATACACACATACACATACACCCAGATACTCCTTTACACACACACACAGATACTCCTATACATGCACACACACACACAGATACTCCTACACACACACACACACAGATACTCCTATACACACACACACATACTCCTGTCCACACACACATACTCCTATACACACACACATACTCCTATACACACACAGATACTCCTATACACACACACACTCCTATACACACACAGGTACTCCTATACACACACAGATACTCCTATACACACACACACAGATACTCCTACACACACACACACAGATACTCCTATACACACACACACAGATACCCCTATACACACACACACACAGATACTCCTATACACACACAGATACTCCTATACACACACACACACAGATACTCCTATACACGCACACACACACACACAGATTTTCCTGTACACACACTCAGATACTCCTATACACACACACACAGATACTCCTATACACACACACACACAGATACTCCTATACACACACAGATACTCCTATACACACACAGATACTCCTATATACACACACACACGTACTCCTATACACACACAGATACTCCAACACACACACACACAGATACTCCTGTACACACACACAGATACTCCTATATACACACACACAGATACTCCTATACACACACACCCAGATACTTCTTTACACACACACACACACAGATACTCCTATACACGCACACACACACACAGATACTCCTGTACACACACACACACACACACAGATACTCCGAGACACACACACACATACTCCTGTCCACACACACATACTCCTATACACACACACATACTCCTATACACACACAGATACTCCTATACACACACACACACTCCTATACACACACAGATACTCCTATACACACACACACATACAGATACTCCTATACACACACACACAGACACTCCTACACACACACACACACACACAGATACTCCTATACACACACAGATTTTCCTGTACACACACACAGATACTCCTATACACACACACAGATACTCCTATACACACACACACAGATACTCCTATACACACACACACAGATACTCCTACACACACACACACAGATACTCCTATACACACATAGATACTCCTATATACACACACACACATACTCCTATACACACACAGATACTCCAACACACACACACACACAGATACTCCTGTACACACACACACAGATACTCCTATATACACACACACAGATACTCCTATACACACACACACGGATACTCCTATACACACACACACAGATACTCCTCTCCACACACACAGATACTCCTATAAACACACACAGATATTCCGAAACACACACACAGATACTCCTATACACACACACACACAGATACTCCTATACACACACACACAGATACTCCTATACGCACACACACACACACACAAATACTCCTATAAACAGATTCTCCTCTCCACACACACAGATACTCCTATAAACACACACAGATATTCCGAAACACACACACAGATACTCCTATACACACACACACACAGATACTCCTATACACACACACACACACAGATACTCCTATATACACACACCGATACTCCTATACACACACACTCACACAGATACTCCTATACACACACACACCGACACACGCAGATACTCCTGTACACACACACACACACACACACACTCCTATGCACACACACACACACAGATACTCCTATACACACACACCCAAACACAGAGACTCCTATACACACACACACACACACTCCTATGCACACACACACACAGATACACCTATACACACACATACTCGTATACTCACACTCACACACACACATACTCGTATACACACACTCACACACACACAGATACTCCTATACACACACACACACATACTTGTATACACACACTCACACACACACAGATACTCCTATACACACACACCCAGATACTCCTACACACACACACACACAGATACTCCTATACACACACACACACACACATACACACACACAGATATTCCTACACACACAGATACTCCTATACACACACACACACACGCAGATACTCCTATATACACACACATACTCCTACACACACACAGATACTCCTATACACACACACACGCACACACACAGAGATACTCCTATACACACACACACAGATACTCCTATACACACACACAGATACTCCTACACACACACAGACACACACACACAGTTAATCCTCTCCACACACACAGAGATACTCCTATACACACACACTCCTATACACACACACAGATACTGCTATACACACACAGACACACACACTCATACTCCTATACACACACACACACAGATACTCCTTTACACACCCACTCACACACACACACACAGATACTCCAATACACACACACAGATACTCCTATACACACACTCCTATACACACACACACACACAGAGATACTCCTATACACACACACCCACACACACAGATACTCCTACAGACACACACACACAGATACTCCTATACACACACACACACAGGTACTCCTATACACACACAGATACTCCTATACACACACACACAGATACTCCTATACACACACACACACAGATACTCCTATACACACACACACAGATACTCCTATACACACACACATACACAGATACTCCTATACACACACACACACACACACACACACAGATACTCCTATACACACACACACACAGATACTCCGATACAGACACACACCCACACAGATACTCCTATACACACACACACATACTCCTATACATACACACAGATACACCTATACAGACACACACACACAGATACAACTATAAACACACACACAGATACTCCTATACACACACACACAGATACTCCTGTACACACACACACACACAGATACTCCTATACACACACACACACAGATACTCCTAAACACACACACACTCATATACACACACACATACTCCTATACACACACAGATACTCCTACACACACACACAGATACTCCTATACACGCACACACACACACAGATACTCCTATACGCACACACACATACTCCTATACACACACACACAGATACTCCTGTACACACACACACACACACACACACACACACAGAGATACTCCTATACACACACACACAGATACTCCTATACACACACACACACACAGATACTCCTGTACACACAAACACGCAGATACTCCTATACACACACACATATACACACACACATACTCCTATACACACACAGATACTCCTACACACACACACACACACACAGATACTCCTATATACACACACACAGAAACTCCTGTACACACACACAGATACTCCTGTACACACACACACACACAGAGATACTCCTATACACACACACACAGATACTCCCATACACACACACACAGATACTCCGAAACACACACACAGATACTCCGAAACACACACACAGATACTCCTATACACACACACAGATACTCCTATACACACACACACACAGATACTCCTATACACACACACACACACACAGATACTCCTATACACACACACAGATACTCCTATACACACACACACACAGATACTCCTATATACACACACACACACACACACACACACAGATACTCCTATATACACAGACACACAGATACTCCTATACACACACACAAAGATACTCCTACACACACACACACACAGATACTCCTATACACACACACAGATACTCCTATACACACACACACAGATACTCCTATACACACACACACAGATACTCCTACACACACACACAGATACTCCTATACACACACACACAGATACCCCTATACACACAGACACACAGATACTCCTATACACACACACAAAGATACTCCTACACACACACACACACAGATACTCCTATACACGCACACAGATACTCCTATACACACACACACAGATACTCCTATACACACACACAGATACTCCTATACACACACACACACACAGATAATCCTATATACACACACACACACACAGATACTCCTATGTACACAGACACACAGATACTCCTATACACACACACAAAGATACTCCTACACACACACACACACAGATACTCCTATACACACACACAGATTCTCCTATACACACACACACACACAGATACTCCTATACACACACACACAGATACTCCTATATACACCCACACAGATACTCCTATACACACACACACACAGATACTCCTATACACACACAGATACTCCTATACACACACAGATACTCCTATATACACACACACACATACTCCTATACACACACAGATACTCCAACACACACACACACACAGATGCTCCTGTACACACACACAGATACTCCTATATACACACACACAGATACTCCTATACACACACACCCAGATACTTCTTTACACACACACACACACACACAGATACTCCTATACACGCACACACACACACAGATACTCCTATACACACACACATACTCCTGTCCACACACACATACTCCTATACACACACGCATACTCCTATACACACACAGATACTCCTATACACACACACACACTCCTATACACACACACACACAAACAGATACTCCTATACACACACACTCACATACTCCGATGCACACACAGATACTCCTATACACACATACACACAGATACTCCTATACACACACACACACAGATACTCCTATACACACACACACAGATACTCCTATACACACACACACACATACACCCAGATACTCCTTTACACACACACACACAGATACTTCTTTACACACACACACAGATACTCCTATACACGCACACACACACACAGATACTCCTACACACACACACACACACACACACACACACACAGATACTCCTATACACACACACACATACTCCTGTCCACACACACATACTCCTATACACACACACATACTCCTATACACACACAGATACTCCTATACACACACACACACTCCTATACACACACAGGTACTCCTATACACACACACACAGATACTCCTATACACACACACACAGATACTCCTACACACACACACACAGATACTCCTATACACACACACACAGATACCCCTATACACACACACACACAGATACTCCTATACACACACACACACAGGTACTCCTATACACACACAGATACTCCTATACACACACACACAGATACTCCTATACACACACACACACAGATACTCCTATACACACACACACAGATACTCCTATACACACACACATACACAGATACTCCTATACACACACACACACACACACACACACAGATACTCCTATACACACACACACACAGATACTCCGATACAGACACACACCCACACAGATACTCCTATACACACACACACATACTCCTATACATACACACAGATACACCTATACAGACACACACACACAGATACAACTATAAACACACACACAGATACTCCTATACACACACACACAGATACTCCTGTACACACACACACACACAGATACTCCTATACACACACACACACAGATACTCCTAAACACACACACACTCATATACACACACACATACTCCTATACACACACAGATACTCCTACACACACACACAGATACTCCTATACACGCACACACACACACAGATACTCCTATACGCACACACACATACTCCTATACACACACACACAGATACTCCTGTACACACACACACACACACACACACACACACAGAGATACTCCTATACACACACACACAGATACTCCTATACACACACACACACACAGATACTCCTGTACACACAAACACGCAGATACTCCTATACACACACACATATACACACACACATACTCCTATACACACACAGATACTCCTACACACACACACACACACACAGATACTCCTATATACACACACACAGAAACTCCTGTACACACACACAGATACTCCTGTACACACACACACACACAGAGATACTCCTATACACACACACACAGATACTCCCATATACACACACAAACAGATACTCCGAAACACACACACAGATACTCCGAAACACACACACAGATACTCCTATACACACACACAGATACTCCTATACACACACACACACAGATACTCCTATACACACACACACACACACAGATACTCCTATACACACACACAGATACTCCTATACACACACACACACAGATACTCCTATATACACACACACACACAGATACTCCTATATACACAGACACACAGATACTCCTATACACACACACAAAGATACTCCTACACACACACACACACAGATACTCCTATACACACACACAGATACTCCTATACACACACACACAGATACTCCTATACACACACACACAGATACTCCTACACACACACACAGATACTCCTATACACACACACACAGATACCCCTATACACACAGACACACAGATACTCCTATACACACACACAAAGATACTCCTACACACACACACACACAGATACTCCTATACACGCACACAGATACTCCTATACACACACACACAGATACTCCTATACACACACACAGATACTCCTATACACACACACACACACAGATAATCCTATATACACACACACACACACAGATACTCCTATGTACACAGACACACAGATACTCCTATACACACACACAAAGATACTCCTACACACACACACACACAGATACTCCTATACACACACACAGATTCTCCTATACACACACACACACAGATACTCCTATACACACACACACAGATACTCCTATATACACCCACACAGATACTCCTATACACACACACACACAGATACTCCTATACACACACAGATACTCCTATACACACACAGATACTCCTATATACACACACACACATACTCCTATACACACACAGATACTCCAACACACACACACACACAGATGCTCCTGTACACACACACAGATACTCCTATATACACACACACAGATACTCCTATACACACACACCCAGATACTTCTTTACACACACACACACACACACAGATACTCCTATACACGCACACACACACACAGATACTCCTATACACACACACATACTCCTGTCCACACACACATACTCCTATACACACACGCATACTCCTATACACACACAGATACTCCTATACACACACACACACTCCTATACACACACACACACAAACAGATACTCCTATACACACACACTCACATACTCCGATGCACACACAGATACTCCTATACACACATACACACAGATACTCCTATACACACACACACACAGATACTCCTATACACACACACACAGATACTCCTATACACACACACACACATACACCCAGATACTCCTTTACACACACACACACAGATACTTCTTTACACACACACACAGATACTCCTATACACGCACACACACACACAGATACTCCTACACACACACACACACACACACACACACACACAGATACTCCTATACACACACACACATACTCCTGTCCACACACACATACTCCTATACACACACACATACTCCTATACACACACAGATACTCCTATACACACACACACACTCCTATACACACACAGGTACTCCTATACACACACACACAGATACTCCTATACACACACACACAGATACTCCTACACACACACACACAGATACTCCTATACACACACACACAGATACCCCTATACACACACACACACAGATACTCCTATACACACACAGATAAACCTATATACACACACACACACAGATACTCCTATACACGCACACACACACACACAGATTTCCCTGTACACACACTCAGATACTCCTATACACACACACACAGATACTCCTATACACACACACACACAGATACTCCTATACACACACAGATACTCCTATACACACACAGATACTCCTATATACACACACACACATACTCCTATACACACACAGATACTCCAACACACACACACACAGATACTCCTGTACACACACACAGATACTCCTATATACACACACACAGATACTCCTCTACACACACACCCAGATACTTCTTTACACACACACACACACACAGATACTCCTATACACGCACACACACACACAGATACTCCTATACACACACACACATACTCCTGTCCACACACACATACTCCTATACACACACACATACTCCTATACACACACAGATACTCCTATACACACACACACACTCCTATACACACACACACACAAACAGATACTCCTATACACACACACACACTCCTATACACACACACACACAAACAGATCCTCCTATACACACACACATACTCCGATGCACACACAGATACTCCTAAACACACATACACACAGATACTCCTATACACACACACACAGATACTCCTATACACACACACACAGATACTCCTATACACACACACACACATACACCCAGATACTCCTTTACACACACACACACACAGATACTTCTTTACACACACACACAGATACTCCTATACACGCACACACACACACACACAGATACTTCTACACACACACACACACACAGATACTCCTATACACACACACACATACTCCTGTCCACACACACATACTCCTATACACACACACATACTCCTATACACACACAGATACTCCTATACACACACACACACTCCTATACACACACAGGTACTCCTATACACACACAGATACTCCTATACACACACACACAGATACTCCTACACACACACACACAGATACTCCTATACACACACACACAGATACCCCTATACACACACACACACAGATACTCCTATACACACACAGATACTCCTATACACACACACACACAGATACTCCTATACACGCACACACACACACACAGATTTTCCTGTACACACACTCAGATACTCCTATACACACACACACACAGATACTCCTATACACACACACACACAGATACTCCTATACACACACAGATACTCCTATACACACACAGATACTCCTATATACACACACACACATACTCCTATACACACACAGATACTCCAACACACACACACACAGATACTCCTGTACACACACACACAGATACTCCTATATACACACACACAGATACTCCTATACACACACACCCAGATACTTCTTTACACACACACACACAGATACTCCTATACACGCACACACACACACAGATGCTCCTATACACACACACACACAGATACTCCGAGACACACACACACATACTCCTGTCCACACACACATACTCCTATACACACACACATACTCCTATACACACACAGATACTCCTATACACACACACACACTCCTATACACACACAGATACTCCTATACACACACACACATACAGATACTCCTATACACACACACACAGATACTCCTACACGCACACACACACACACAGATACTCCTATACACACACACACAGATTTTCCTGTACACACACACAGATACTCCTATACACACACACAGATACTCCTATACACACACACACAGATACTCCTATACACACACACACAGATACTCCTACACACACACACAGATACTCCTATACACACATAGATACTCCTATATACACACACACACACATACTCCTATACACACACAGATACTCCAACACACACACACACACAGATACTCCTGTACACACACACACAGATACTCCTATATACACACACACAGATACTCCTATACACACACACACGGATACTCCTATACACACACACACAGATACTCCTCTCCACACACACAGATACTCCTATAAACACACACAGATATTCCGAAACACACACACAGATACTCCTATACACACACACACACAGATACTCCTATACACACACACACAGATACTCCTATACACACACACACACACACAAATACTCCTATAAACAGATACTCCTCTCCACACACACAGATACTCCTATAAACACACACAGATATTCCGAAACACACACACAGATACTCCTATACACACACACACAGATACTCCTATACACACACACACAGATACTCCTATACACACACACACAGATACTCCTATACACACACACACACACAGATACTGCTATATACACACACCGATACTCCTATACACACACACACACGCAGATACTCCTGTACACACACACACACACACACACACACTCCTATGCACACACACACACACACAGATACTCCTATACACACACACACACACACAGAGACTCCTATACACACACACACACACACTCCTATGCACACACACACACAGATACACCTATACACACACATACTCGTATACTCACACTCACACACACACATACTCGTATACACACACTCACACACACACAGATACTCCTATACACACACACACACATACTTGTATACACACACTCACACACACACAGATACTCCTATACACACACACCCAGATACTCCTACACACACACACACACAGATACTCCTATACACACACACACACACATACACACACACAGATATTCCTACACACACACAGATACTCCTATACACACACACACACGCAGATACTCCTATATACACACACATACTCCTACACACACACAGATACTCCTATACACACACACACACGCACACAAACACAGATACTCCTATACACACACACACAGATACTCCTATACACACACACAGATACTCCTACACACACACAGACACACACACACAGATAATCCTATCCACACACACAGAGATACTCCTATACACACACACTCCTATACACACACACAGATACTGCTATACACACACAGACCCACACACTCATACTCCTATACACACACACACACAGATACTCCTTTACACACCCACTCACACACACACACACAGATACTCCGATACCCACACACACACAAACTCCAATACACACACACAGATACTCCTATACACACACTCCTATACACACACACACACAGAGATACTCCTATACACACACACCCACGCACACAGATACTCCTACAGACACACACACACAGATACTCCTATACACACACACACACAGGTACTCCTATACACACACAGATACTCCTATACACACACACACAGATACTCCTATACACACACACACAGATACTCCTATACACACACACACACAGATACTCCTATACACACACACACAGATACTCCTATACACACACACATACACAGATACTCCTATACACACACACACACACACACACACACACACACACAGATACTCCTATACACACACACACACAGATACTCCGATACAGACACACACCCACACAGATACTCCTATACACACACACACATACTCCTATACATACACACAGATACACCTATACAGACACACACACACAGATACAACTATAAACACACACACAGATACTCCTATACACACACACACAGATACTCCTGTACACACACACACACACAGATACTCCTATACACACACACACACAGATACTCCTAAACACACACACACACTCATATACACACACACATACTCCTATACACACACAGATACTCCTACACACACACACAGATACTCCTATACACGCACACACACACACAGATACTCCTATAAACACACACACATACTCCTATACACACACACACAGATACTCCTGTACACACACACACACACACACAGAGATACTCCTATACACACACACACACACAGATACTCCTATACACACACACACACAGATACTCCTGTACACACACACACGCAGATATTCCTATACACACACACATATACACACACACATACTCCTATACACACACAGATACTCCTACACACACACACACACACAGATACTCCTATATACACACACACAGATACTCCTGTACACACACACAGATACTCCTGTACACACACACACACAGAGATACTCCTATACACACACACACACAGATACTCCCATACACACACACACAGATACTCCGAAACACACACACAGATACTCCTATACACACACACAGATACTCCTATACACACACACACACAGATACTCCTATACACACACACACACACACACACAGATACTCCTATACACACACACAGATACTCCTATACACACACACACACAGATGCTCCTATATACACACACACACACACACACATACTCCTATATACACAGACACACAGATACTCTTATACACACACACAAAGATACTCCTACACACACACACACACAGATACTCCTATACACACACACAGATACTCCTATACACACACACACACAGATACTCCTATACACACACACACAGATACTCCTACACACACACACACACAGATACTCCTATACACACACACACAGATACCCCTATACACACAGACACACAGATACTCCTATACACACACACAAAGATACTCCTACACACACACACACACAGATACTCCTATACACACACACAGATACTCCTATACACACACACACACAGATACTCCTATACACACACACAGATACTCTTATACACACACACACACAGATACTCCTATATACACACACACAGATACTCCTATATACACAGACACACAGATACTCCTATACACACACACAGATACTCCTATACACACACACACACAGATACTCCTATACACACACACACAGATACTCCTATATACACACACACAGATACTCCTGTACACACACACACACACACAGATACTCCTATACACACACAGATACTCCTATACACACACAGATACTCCTATATACACACACACACATACTCCTATACACACACAGATACTCCAACACGCACACACACACAGCTGCTCCTGTACACACACACACAGATACTCCTATATACACACACACAGATACTCCTATACACACACACCCAGATACTTCTTTACACACACACACACACACACACACACAGATACTCCTATACACGCACACACACACACAGATACTCCTATACACACACACACACACACACAGATACTCCTATACACACACACATACTCCTGTCCACACACACATACTCCTATACACACACACATACTCCTATACACACATAGATACTCCTATACACACACACACACTCCTATACACACACACACACACATACAGATACTCCTATACACACACCCACAGATACTCCTACACGCACACACACACACACAGATACTCCTATACACACACACACAGATTTTCCTGTACACACACACAGATACTCCTATACACACACACAGATACTCCTATACACACACACACAGATACTCCTATACACACACACACAGATACTCCTACACACACACACACAGATACTCCTATACACACATAGATACTCCTATATACACACACACACACATACTCCTATACACACACAGATACTCCAACAGACACACACACACAGATACTCCTGTACACACACACACAGATACTCCTATATACACACACACAGATACTCCTATACACACACACACGGATACTCCTATACACACACACACACAGATACTCCTATACACACACACACACACACAGATACTCCTATACACACACACAGATACTCCTATACACACACACACACAGATGCTCCTATATACACACACACACACACAGATACTCCTATATACACAGACACACAGATACTCCTATACACACACACAAAGATACTCCTACACACACACACACACAGATACTCCTATACACACACACAGATACTCCTATACACACACACACACAGATACTCCTATACACACACACACAGATACTCCTACACACACACACACACAGATACTCCTATACACACACACACAGATACCCCTATACACACAGACACACAGATACTCCTATACACACACACAAATATACTCCTACACACACACACACACAGATACTCCTATACACACACACAGATACTCCTATACACACACACACACAGATACTCCTATACACACACACAGATACTCCTACACACACACAGACACACACACACAGATAATCCTATCCACACACACAGAGATACTCCTATACACACACACTCCTATACACACACACAGATACTGCTATACACACACAGACCCACACACTCATACTCCTATACACACACACACACAGATACTCCTTTACACACCCACTCACACACACACACACAGATACTCCGATACCCACACACACACAAACTCCAATACACACACACAGATACTCCTATACACACACTCCTATACACACACACACACAGAGATACTCCTATACACACACACCCACACACACAGATACTCCTACAGACACACACACACAGATACTCCTATACACACACACACACAGGTACTCCTATACACACACAGATACTCCTATACACACACACACAGATACTCCTATACACACACACACAGATACTCCTATACACACACACACACAGATACTCCTATACACACACACACAGATACTCCTATACACACACACATACACAGATACTCTTTTACACACACACACACACACACACAGATACTCCTATACACACACACACACAGATACTCCGATACAGACACACACCCACACAGATACTCCTATACACACACACACATACTCCTATACATACACACAGATACACCTATACAGACACACACACACAGATACAACTATAAACACACACACAGATACTCCTATACACACACACACAGATACTCCTGTACACACACACACACACAGATACTCCTATACACACACACACACAGATACTCCTAAACACACACACACACTCATATACACACACACATACTCCTATACACACACAGATACTCCTACACACACACACAGATACTCCTATACACGCACACACACACACAGATACTCCTATACACA
The DNA here is from genome assembly GCF_037043375.1 of Chiloscyllium plagiosum. Lineage (NCBI taxonomy): Eukaryota > Metazoa > Chordata > Chondrichthyes > Orectolobiformes > Hemiscylliidae > Chiloscyllium > Chiloscyllium plagiosum. Next base: position 60,859,002 of record NW_028270159.1, read on the forward strand.
CACACACATACTCCTATACACACACACACAGATACTCCTGTACACACACACACACACACACACAGAGATACTCCTATACACACACACACACACAGATACTCCTATACACACACACACACAGATACTCCTGTACACACACACACGCAGATATTCCTATACACACACACATATACACACACACATACTCCTATACACACACAGATACTCCTACACACACACACACACACACAGATACTCCTATATACACACACACAGATACTCCTGTACACACACACAGATACTCCTGTACACACACACACACAGAGATACTCCTATACACACACACACAGATACTCCCATACACACACACACAGATACTCCGAAACACACACACAGATACTCCTATACACACACACAGATACTCCTATACACACACACACACACAGATACTCCTATACACACACACACACACACAGATACTCCTATACACACACACAGATACTCCTATACACACACACACACAGATGCTCCTATATACACACACACACACACACAGATACTCCTATATACACAGACACACAGATACTCCTATACACACACACAAAGATACTCCTACACACACACACACACAGATACTCCTATACACACACACAGATACTCCTATACACACACACACACAGATACTCCTATACACACACACACAGATACTCCTACACACACACACACACAGATACTCCTATACACACACACACAGATACCCCTATACACACAGACACACAGATACTCCTATACACACACACAAATATACTCCTACACACACACACACACAGATACTCCTATACACACACACAGATACTCCTATACACACACACACACACAGATACTCCTATACACACACACAGATACTCCTATACACACACACACACAGATACTCCTATATACACACACACAGATACTCCTATATACACAGACACACAGATACTCCTATACACACACACACAGATACTCCTATACACACACACACACAGATACTCCTATACACACACACACACAGATACTCCTATATACACACACACAGATACTCCTGTACACACACACACACAGATACTCCTATACACACACAGATACTCCTATACACACACAGATACTCCTATATACACACACACACATACTCCTATACACACACAGATACTCCAACACACACACACACACACAGATGCTCCTGTACACACACACACAGATACTCCTATATACACACACACAGATACTCCTATACACACACACCCAGATACTTCTTTACACACACACACACACACACACAGATACTCCTATACACGCACACACACACACAGATACTCCTATACACACACACACAGATACTCCTATACACACACACATACTCCTGTCCACACACACATACTCCTATACACACACACATACTCCTATACACACACAGATACTCCTATACACACACACACACTCCTATACACACACACACACAAACAGATACTCCTATACACACACACTCACATACTCCGATGCACACACAGATACTCCTATACACGCATACACACAGATACCCCTATACACACACACACACAGATACTCCTATACACACACACACAGATACTCCTATACACACACACACTCATACACCCAGATACTCCTTTACACACACACACACACAGATACTTCTTTACACACACACACAGATACTCCTATACACGCACACACACACACAGATACTCCTACACACACACACACACACACACAGATACTCCTATACACACACACACATACTCCTGTCCACACACACATACTCCTATATACACACACATACTCCTATACACACACAGATTAGATTAGATTAGATTAGATTACATTACAGGTACTCCTATACACACACAGATACTCCTATACACACACACACACACAGATACTCCTACACACACACACACAGATACTCCTATACACACACACACAGATACCCCTATACACACACACACACAGATACTCCTATACACACACAGATAAACCTATATACACACACACACAGATACTCCTATACACGCACACACACAGATTTTCCTGTACACACACTCAGATACTCCTATACACACACACACAGATACTCCTATACACACACACACACAGATACTCCTATACACACACAGATACTCCTATACACACACAGATACTCCTATATACACACACACACATACTCCTATACACACACAGATACTCCAACACACACACACACAGATACTCCTGTACACACACACAGATACTCCTATATACACACACACAGATACTCCTATACACACACACCCAGATACTTCTTTACACACACACACACACACAGATACTCCTATACACGCACACACACACACAGATACTCCTATACACACACACACACACACACACAGATACTCCGAGACACACACACACATACTCCTGTCCACACACACATACTCCTATACACACACACATACTCCTATACACACACAGATACTCCTATACACACACACACACTCCTATACATACACAGATACTCCTATACACACACACACATACAGATACTCCTATACACACACACACAGATACTCCTACACACACACACACACACACAGATACTCCTATACACACACACACACAGATTTTCCTGTACACACACACAGATACTCTTATACACACACACAGATACTCCTATACACACACACACAGATACTCCTATACACACACACACAGATACTCCTACACACACACACACAGATACTCCTATACACACATAGATACTCCTATATACACACACACACATACTCCTATACACACACAGATACTCCAACACACACACACACACAGATACTCCTGTACACACACACACAGATACTCCTATATACACACACACAGATACTCCTATACACACACACACGGATACTCCAATACACACACACAGATACTCCTCTCCACACACACAGATACTCCTATAAACACACACAGATATTCCGAAACACACACACAGATACTCCTATACACACACACACACAGATACTCCTATACACACACACACAGATACTCCTATATACACACACCGATACTCCTATACACACACACACACAGGTACTCCTATACACACACACACCGACACACGCAGATACTCCTGTACACACACACACACACACACACTCCTATGCACACACACACACACACAGATACTCCTATACACACACACCCAAACACAGAGACTCCTATACACACACACACACACTCCTATGCACACACACACACAGATACACCTATACACACACATACTCGTATACTCACACTCACACACACACATACTCGTATACACACACTCACACACACACAGATACTCCTATACACACACACACATACTTGTATACACACACTCACACACACACAGATACTCCTATACACACACACCCAGATACTCCTACACACACACACACACACTCCTATACACACACACACACACACATACACACACACAGATATTCCTACACACACACAGATACTCCTATACACACACACACACGCAGATACTCCTATATACACACACATACTCCTACACACACACAGATACTCCTATACACACACACACACACACACACACAGATACTCCTATACACACACACACAGATACTCCTATACACACACACAGATACTCCTATACACACACACACACAGATACTCCTATACACACACACACACACAGATACTCCTATACACACACACAGATACTCCTATACACACACACACTCAGATACTCCTTTACACACCCACTCACACACACACAGATACTCCGATACCCACACACACACAAACTCCAATACACACACACAGATACTCCTATACACACACTCCTATACACACACACACACAGAGATACTCCTATACACACACACCCACACACACAGATACTCCTACAGACGCACACACACAGATACTCCTATACACACACACACACAGGTATTCCTATACACACACAGATACTCCTATACACACACACACACAGATACTCCTATACACACACACACAGATACTCCTATACACACACACACACAGATACTCCTATACACACACACACAGATACTCCTATACACACACACATACACAGATACTCCTATACACACACACACACAGATACTCCGATACAGACACACACCCACACAGATACTCCTATACACACACACACATACTCCTATACATACACACAGATACACCTATACAGACACACACACACAGATACAACTATAAACACACACACAGATACTCCTATACACACACACACAGATACTCCTGTACACACACACACACAGATACTCCTATACACACACACACAGATACTCCTAAACACACACACACACTCATATACACACACACATACTCCTATACACACACAGATACCCCTACACACACACACAGATACTCCTATACACGCACACACACACACAGATACTCCTATACACACACACACATACTCCTATACACACACACACAGATACTCCTGTACACACACACACACACACACAGAGATACTCCTATACACACACACACATAGATACTCCTATACACACACACACACAGATACTCCTGTACACACACACACGCAGATACTCCTATACACACACACATATACACTCACACATACTCCTGTACACACACAGATACTCCTGCACACACACACACACACAGATACTCCTATATACACACACACACAGATACTCCTGTACACACACACAGATACTCCTGTACACACACACACACAGAGATACTCCTATACACACACACACAGATACTCCCATACACACACACACAGATACTCCGAAACACACACACAGATACTCCTATACTCACACACAGATACTCCTATACACACACACACACAGATACTCCTATACACACACACACACACAGATACTCCTATACACACACACAGATACTCCTACACACACACACACAGATACTCCCATATACACACACACACAGATACTCCTATATACACAGACACACACACACAGATACTCCTATGCACACACACACACACGGACAGATACTCCTATACACACACACACACAGATACTCCTATACACACACACCCACCCACACAGATACTCCTATACACACACACACACACACACACAGATACTCCTATACACACACACACACACAGATACTCCTATACACACACACAGATACTCTTATACATACACACACACATACTCCTATACACACACACACACCCAGATTAGATTAGATTAGATTACTTACAGTGTGGAAACAGGCCCTTCGGCCCAACAAGTCCACACCGACCCGCCGAAGCGCAACCCACCAAGACCCCTACATTTACCCCTTTAACCTAACACTACGGGCAATTTAGCATGGCCAATTCACCAGACCTGCACATCTTTGGACTGTGGGAGGAAACCGGAGCACCCGGAGGAAATCCACGCAGACACGGGGAGAATGTGCAAACTCCACACAGTCAGTCGCCTGAGTCGGGAATTGAACCCGGGTCTCTGGCGCTGTGAGGCAGCAGTGCTAACCACTGTGCCTGTGGGCGGCACGGTGGCACAGTGGTTAGCACTGCTGCCTCACAGCGCCAGAGACCCGGGTTCAATTCCCGCCTTAGGCGACCGACTGTGTGGAGTTTGCACATTCTCCCCGTGTCTGCGTGGGTTTCCTCCGGGTGCTCCGGTTTCCTCCCACACTCCAAAAATGTGCAGGTTAGGTTAATTGGCCACGCTAAATTGCCTGTAGTGTTAGGTGCAGGGGTAAATGTAGGGGAATGGGTCTGGGTGGGTGCGCTTCGGCGGGTCGGTGTGGACTTGTTGGGCCGAAGGGCCTGTTTCCACACTGTAAGTAATCTAATCTAATCTAATCTAATCTACAGTATTGGGCTAAGGACACAGTCATGTGTGTACAGCGAGTACAGTCGGAGGCTGAGGACACAGCCTACGGTATATAGGGAGTACAGTAGGGGACTGAGGACACAGCCGTTGTGTAGAGGGAGTACAGTTGCGGGCTGAGGACACAGCCGTGGATGTACAGGGAGTACAGTAGGGGGCTGAGAACACAGCCATGTGTGTACAGGGAGTAGAGTAGGAAGCTGAGGGACACAGCCACGTGTGTACAGGGAGTACAGTTGGGTGCTGAGGGCACATCTCTTGGTATACATGGAGTACAGTCGGGGGTAAGGATACAGCCATGGGTGAAGAGGGAATACAGTAGGGAGATAATGGCACTGCCATCGGTGTACAGGGAGTAGAGTAGGGGGCTGATGACACAACCTTTGGTATACAGGTAATACAGTAGCGGGCTGAGGACACAAGCCATGGTGTAGAGGGAGTACAGTAGCGGGCTGAGGACACAGTCGTGTGTGCACAGGGAGTACAGTAGGGGGCAGAGGACACAGCCATGTGTGTACAGGGAGTACAGTAGGGGGCAGAGGACACAGCCGTGTGTGTACAGGAGTACAGTAGGTGGCTGAGGACACAGCCGGGTGCGTACTGGAGTACAGTAGGGGGCTGAAGGCACAGCCGTATGTGTACAGGGAGTACAGTAGGGGGCTGAGGACACAGCCATGTCCGTACAGGGAGTACAATAGGGTCTGCAGACACAGCCATATGTGTACAGGGAGGACAGTATGGGGCTAAGGACACAGTCGTGTGTGTACAGCGAGTACAGTCGGAGGCTGAGGACACAGCCTATGGTATATAGGGAGCACAGTAGGGGACTGAGAACACAGCCGTGGTGTAGAGGGAGTACAGTTGCGGGCTGAGGACACAGCCGTGGATGTACAGGGAGTACAGTAGGGGGCTGAGAACACAGCCATGTGTGTACAGGGAGTAGAGTAGGAAGCTGAGGGACACAGCCGCGTGTGTACAGGGAGTACAGTTGGGTGCTGAGGGCACATCTCTTGGTATACAGGGAGTACAGTCGGGGGTAAGGATACAGCCATGGGTGAAGAGGGAATACAGTCGGGAGATGAGGGCACAGCCATCGGTGTACAGGGAGTAGAATAGGGGCTGAGGGCACAGGCGTATGTGTACAGGGAGTAGAATAGGGGGCTGAGGACACAACCTTTGGTATACAGGTAGTACAGTAGGGGACTGAGGACACAGCCATGGTGTAGAGGGAGTACAGCAGCGGGCATTAGACACAGCCGTGGATGTACAGGGAGTACAGTAGGGGGCTCAGGACACAGCTATGTGTGTACAGGGGGTCCAGTTGGGGGCTGAGGGCACATCTCTTGGTATTCAGGGAGTACAGTCCGGAGTGAGGATACAGCCATGGGTGAACATGGAATACAGTAGGGGGATGAGGGCACAGCCATCAGTGTACAGGGATTACAGTAGAGGGCTGAGGGCACAGCCGTGTGTGTACAGGGAGTACAGTAGGGGGTGAGGATACAGCCATGGGTGAAGAGGGAGTACAGTAGGGAACTGCAGAAACAGCCATATGTGTACAGTGAGACCAGAAGAGAACAGAGGTCACAGCCGTGTGTGTTCAGTGAATACAGTATGGGGCTGAGGACACAGTCGTGTGTGTACAGCGAGTACAGTAGGGGGCTGAGGACACAGCCGTATGTGCACAGCGAGTACAGTAGGGGGCTGAGGACACAGCCATGTGTGTACAGGGACTACAGTAGGTGGCTGAGGACACAGCCGTGCGTGTGCAAGGAGTACAGTAGGGAACTGCGGACACAGCCAAATGTGTACAGGGAGTACAGTAGGAGGCTGAGGACACAGCCTTTGGTATACAGGAAGTACAGTAGGGGACTGAGGACACTGTGTGGTGTAGAGGGAGTACAGTAGGGGGCAGAGGACACAGCCGTGTGTGTACAGGAGTACAGTAGGTGGCTGAGGACACAGCCGGGTGCGTACTGGAGTACAGTAGGGGGCTGATGACAACGCCATGTGTGTACAGGGAGTACAGTAGGGGGCTCATGACAAAGCCGTGTGGGTGCAGGAAGTACAGTAGGGGGCTGATGACAAAGCCGGTGTGTGTACAGGGAGTACAGCAGGGGGCTGACGACAAAGCCGTGTGTGTACAGGGAGTACTGCAGGGGGTTGATAACACAGCCGTGTTTGTACAGGGAGTACAGTAGCCGACTGCAGACACAGCTGTGTGTGCACAGGGAGTACAGTATGGGGCTGAGGACACAGTCGTGTGTGTACAGGGAAGACAGTGGGGGGCTGAGGACACAGCCCTTGGTATACAGGGAGTACAGTACGGGGTTGAGGACACAGCTGTGGTGTAGAGTGAGTACAGTAGCGGGCATTGGACACAGTCGTGGATGTACAGGGAGTACAGTAGGAGACTGAGGACACAACCATATGTGTATAGGGGGTACAGTTGGGGTCTGAGGGCACATCTCTTGGTATACAGGGAGTACAGTCGGGAGTGAGGATACAGCCATGGGTGAACACCGAATACAGTAGGGGGATGAGGGCACAGCCATTAGTGTACAGGGATTACAGTAGGGGGCTGAGGGCACAGCCATGTGTGTACAGGGAGTACAGTAGGGGGCTGAGGACACAGCCATGTGTGTACAGCGAGTACAGTAGGGGCCTGAGGACACAGTCGTGTGTGTACAGCGAGTACCTCGGAGGCTGAGGACACAGCCTTTGGTATACAGGGAGTACGAGATGGAAATGTGTTGCTGGAGAAGCGCAGCAGGTCAGGCAGCATCTAGGGAACAGGAGAATTGACGTTTCGGGCATTAGCCCTTCTTCAGGAATGGCATCTGCAGACCTCATTTTCTCTACAGGGAGTACAGGAGGAGGCTGAGGACATAGCCGTGGTTTAGAGGGAGTACAGTAGCGGGCATTGGAAACAGCCGTGAATGTACAGGGAGTACAGTTGGGGGCTGAAGGCACAGCCGTATGTGTACAGGGAGTACAGTAGGGGGCTGAGGACACAGCCATGTGTGTACAGGGAGTACAGTAGGGTCTGCAGACACAGCCATATGTGTACTGGGAGTACAGTATGGGGTTAAGGACACAGTCGTGTGTGTACAGCGAGTACAGTCGGAGGCTGAGGACACAGCCTATGGTATATAGGGAGCACAGTAGGGGACTGAGAACACAGCCGTGGTGTAGAGGGAGTACAGTTGCGGGCTGAGGACACAGCCGTGGATGTACAGGGAGTACAGTAGGGGGCTGAGAACACAGCCATGTGTGTACAGGGAGTAGAGTAGGAAGCTGAGGGACACAGCCGGGTGTGTACAGGGAGTACAGTTGGGTGCTGAGGGCACATCTCTTGGTATACAGGGAGTACAGTCGGGGGTAAGGATACAGCCATGGGTGAAGAGGGAATACAGTCGGGAGATGAGGGCACAGCCATCGGTGTACAGGGAGTAGAGTAGGGGCTGAGGGCACAGGCGTATGTGTACAGGGAGTAGAATAGGGGGCTGAGGACACAACCTTTGGTATACAGCAGGGGGCTGATGACAAAGCCGTGTGTGCACAGGGAGTACTGCAGGGGCTGATAACACAGCCGTGTTTGTACAGGAAGTACAGTAGCGGACTGCAGACACAGCTGTGTGTGTACAGGGAGTAAAGTCTGGGGCTGAGGACACAGTCGTGTGTGTACAGGGAAGACAGTAGCGGGCATTGGACACAGTCGTGGATTTACAGGGAGTACAGTAGGAGGCTGAGGACACAGCCATATGTGTATAGGGGGCACAGTTGGGGTCTGAGGGCACATCTCTTGGTATATAGGGAGTACAGTCGGGAGTGAGGATACAGCCATGGGTGAACACGGAATACAGTAGGGGGATGAGGGCACAGCCGTGTGAGTACAGGGAGTACAGTAGGGGGCTGAGGACACAGCCGTCTGTGTACAGCGAGTACAGTAGGAGACTGAGTACACAGCCTTTGGTATATAGGGAGTAGAGTAGGCGAATGAGGACACAGCCATGTGTGTACACGGAGTACAGTAGGGAGCAGAGGACACAGCCTTGTGTGTACAGGGAGTACAGTATGGGGCTGAGGACACAGTCGTGTGTGTGCAGCGAGTACAGGCGGAGGCTGAGGACACAGCCTTTGGTATACAGGGAGTACAGTAGGAGGCTGAGGACATAGCCGTGGTTTAGAGGGAGTACAGTAGCGGGCATTGGAAACAGCTGTGGATGTACAGGGAGTACAGCAGGGAGCTGAGGGACACAGCCGTGTGTGTACAGTGAATACAGTTGGGGGCTGAAGTCACAGCCGTATGTGTACAGGGAGTACAGTAGGGGGCTGAGGACACAGCCATGTCAGTACAGGGAGTACAGTATTGGGCTAAGGACACAGTCATGTGTGTACAGCGAGTACAGTCGGAGGCTGAGGACACAGCCTATGGTATATAGGGAGTACAGTAGGGGACTGAGGACACAGCCGTTGTGTAGAGGGAGTACAGTTGCGGGCTGAGGATACAGCCGTGGATGGACAGGGAGGACAGTAGGGGGCTGAGAACACAGCTATGTGTGTACAGGGAGTAGAGTAGGAAGCTGAGGGACATAGCCGCGTGTGTACAGGGAGTACAGTTGGGGGCTGAGGGCACATCTCTTGGTATACAGGGAGTACAGTCGGGGGTGAGGATACAGCCATGGGTGAACATGAAATACAGTAGGGAGATGATGGCACTGCCATTGGTGTACAGGGAGTAGAGTAGGGGCTGAGGGCACAGGCGTATGTGTACAGGGAGTAGAGTAGGGAGCTGACGACACAACCTTTGGTATACAGGTAGTACAGTAGCGGGCTGAGGACACAAGCCGTGGTGTAGAGGGAGTACAGTAGCGGGCTGAGGACACAGTCGTGTGTGCACAGGGAGTACAGTAGGGGGCGGAGGACACAGCCGTGTGTGTACAGGGAGTACAGTAGGGGGCAGAGGACACAGCCGTGTGTGTACAGGAGTACAGTAGGTGGCTGAGGACACAGCCGGGTGCGTACTGGAGTACAGTAGGGGGCTGATGACAACGACATGTGTGTACAGGGAGTACAGTAGGGGGCTCATGACAAAGCCGTGTGGGTGCAGGAAGTACAGTAGGGGACTGATGACAAAGCCGTGTGTGTACAGGGAGTACAGCAGGGGGCTGACGACAAAGCCGTGTGTGTACAGGGAGTACTGCAGGGGGCTGATAACACAGCCGTGTTTGTACAGGGAGTACAGTAGCGGACTGCAGACACAGCTGTGTGTGCACAGGGAGTACAGTATGGGGCTGAGGACACAGTCGTGTGTGTACAGGGAAGACAGTGGGGGGCTGAGGACACAGCCCTTGGTATACAGGGAGTACAGTACGGGGTTGAGGACACAGCTGTGGTGTAGAGTGAGTACAGTAGCGGGCATTGGACACAGTCGTGGATGTACAGGGAGTACAGTAGGAGACTGAGGACACAAACATATATGTATAGGGGGTACAGTTGGGGTCTGAGGGCACATCTCTTGGTATACAGGGAGTACAGTCGGGAGTGAGGATACAGCCATGGGTGAACACGGAATACAGTAGGGGGATGAGGGCACAGCCACCAGTGTACAGGGATTACAGTAGGGGGCTGAGGGCACAGCCGTGTGTGTACAGGGAGTACAGTAGGGGGCTGAGGACACAGCCGTGTGTGTACAGGGAGTACAGAAGGAGGCTGAAGACACAGACTTTGGTATATAGGGAGTACAGTAGGGGACTGAGGACACAGCCGTGCGTGTACAGGGAGTACAGTAGGGGACTGAGGACACAGTCGTGTGTGTACAGCGAGTACCTCGGAGGCTGAGGACACAGCCTTTGGTATACAGGGAGTACGAGATGGAAATGTGTTGCTGGAGAAGCGCAGCAGGTCAGGCAGCATCTAAGTAACAGGAGAATCGACGTTTCGGGCATTAGCCCTTCTTCAGGAATGGCATCTGCAGACCTCATTTTCTCTACAGGGAGTACAGGAGGAGGCTGAGGACATAGCCGTGGTTTAGAGGGAGTACAGTAGCTGGCATTGGAAACAGCCGTGAATGTACAGGGAGTACAGTTGGGGGCTGAAGGCACAGCCGTATGTGTACAGGGAGTACAGTAGGGGGCTGAGGACACAGCCATATGTGTACTGGGAGTACAGTATGGGGCTAAGGACACAGTCGTGTGTGTACAGCGAGTACAGTCGGAGGCTGAGGACACAGCCTATGGTATATAGGGAGCACAGTAGGGGACTGAGAACACAGCCGTGGTGTAGAGGGAGTACAGTTGCGGGCTGAGGACACAGCCGTGGATGTACAGGGAGTACAGTAGGGGGCTGAGAACACAGCCATGTGTGTACAGGGAGTAGAGTAGGAAGCTGAGGGACACAGCCACGTGTGTACAGGGAGTACAGTTGGGTGCTGAGGGCACATCTCTTGGTATACATGGAGTACAGTCGGGGGTAAGGATACAGCCATGGGTGAAGAGGGAATACAGTCGGGAGATGAGGGCACAGCCATCGGTGTACAGGGAGTAGAATAGGGGGCTGAGGACACAACCTTTGGTATACAGGTAGTACAGTAGGGGCTGAGGACACAGCCATGGTGTAGAGGGAGTACAGCAGCGGGCATTGGACACAGCCGTGGATGTACAGGGAGTACAGTAGGGGGCTCAGGACACAACTATGTGTGTACAGGGGGTCCAGTTGGGGGCTGAGGGCACATCTCTTGGTATTCAGGGAGTACAGTCCGGAGTGAGGATACAGCCATGGGTGAACATGGAATACAGTAGGGGGATGAGGGCACAGCCATCAGTGTACAGGGATTACAGTAGAGGGCTGAGGGCACAGCCGTGTGTGTACAGGGAGTACAGTAGGGGGTGAGGATACAGCCATGGGTGAAGAGGGAGTACAGTAGGGAACTGCAGAAACAGCCATATGTGTACAGTGAGACCAGAAGAGAACAGAGGTCACAGCCGTGTGTGTTCAGGGAATTCAGTATGGGGCTGAGGACACAGTCGTGTATGTACAGCGAGTACAGTAGGAGGCTGAGGACACAGCCGTATGTGCACAGCGAGTACAGTAGGGGGCTGAGGACACAGCCATGTGTGTACAGGGACTACAGTAGGTGGCTGAGGACACAGCCGTGCGTGTGCAAGGAGTACAGTAGGGAACTGCGGACACAGCCAAATGTGTACAGGGAGTACGGTAGGAGGCTGAGGACACAGCCTTTGGTATACAGGAAGTACAGTAGGGGCTGAGGACACAGCCATGGTGTAGAGGGAGTACAGTAGCGGGCATTGGACACAGCCGTGGATGTACAGGGAGTACAGTAGGGGGCTCAGGACACAGCTATGTGTGTACAGGGGGTCCAGTTGGGGGCTGAGGGCACATCTCTTGGTATTCAGGGAGTACAGTCCGGAGTGAGGATACAGCCATGGGTGAACATGGAATACAGTAGGGGGATGAGGGCACAGCCATCAGTGTACAGGGATTACAGTAGAGGGCTGAGGGCACAGCCGTGTGTGTACAGGGAGTACAGTAGGGGGAGAGGATACAGCCATGGGTGAAGAGGGAGTACAGTAGGGAACTGTAGAAACAGACATATGTGTACAGTGAGACCAGAAGAGAACAGAGGTCACAGCCGTGTGTGTTCAGGGAATACAGTATGGGGCTGAGGACACAGTCGTGTGTGTACAGCGAGTACAGTAGGGGGCTGAGGACACAGCCGTATGTGCACAGTGAGTACAGTAGGGGGCTGAGGACACAGCCATGTGTGTACAGGGACTACAGTAGGTGGCTGAGGACACAGCCGTGCGTGTGCAAGGAGTACAGTAGGGAACTGCGGACACAGCCAAATGTGTACAGGGAGTACAGTAGGAGGCTGAGGACACAGCCTTTGGTATACAGGAAGTACAGTAGGGGACTGAGGACACAGTGTGGTGTAGAGGGAGTACAGTAGGGGGCAGAGGACACAGCCGTGTGTGTACAGGAGTACAGTAGGTGGCTGAGGACACAGCCGGGTGCGTACTGGAGTACAGTAGGGGGCTGATGACAACGCCATGTGTGTACAGTGAGTACAGTATCGGGCTCATGACAAAGCCGTGTGGGTGCAGGAGGTACAGTAGGGGGCTGATGACAAAGCCGTGTGTGTACAGGGAGTACAGTAGGGGGCTGATGACAAAGCCGTGTGTGTACAGGGAGTACAGCAGGGGGCTGAGGACACAGTCGTGTGTGTACAGCGAGTACAGTAGCGGGCTGAGGACACAGTCGTGTGTGCACAGGGAGTACAGTAGGGGGCAGAGGACACAGCCGTGTGTGTACAGGGAGTACAGTAGGGGGCAGAGGACACAGCCGTGTGTGTACAGGGAGTACAGTAGGGGGCAGAGGACACAGCCGTGTGTGTACAGGAGTACAGTAGGTGGCTGAGGACACAGCCGGGTGCGTACTGGAGTACAGTAGGGGGCTGATGACAACGCCATGTGTGTACAGGGAGTACAGTAGGGGGCTCATGACAAAGCCGTGTGGGTGCAGGAGGTACAGTAGGGGGCTGATGACAAAGCCGTGTGTGTACAGGGAGTACAGCAGGGGGCTGATGACAAAGCCGTGTGTGGACAGGGAGTACTGCAGGGGGCTGATAACACAGCTGTGTGTGTACAGGGAGTGCAGTAGCGGACTGCAGACCCAGCTGTGTGTGCACAGGGAGTACAGTATGGGGCTGAGGACACAGTCGTGTTTGTACAGGGAAGACAGTGGGGGGCTGAGGACACAGCCCTTGGTATACAGGGAGTACAGTACGGGGTTGAGGACACAGCTGTGGTGTTGAGTGAGTACAGTAGCGGGCATTGGACACAGTCGTGGATGTACAGGGAGTACAGTAGGAGACTGAGGACACAACCATATGTGTATAGGGGGTACAGTTGGGGTCTGAGGGCACATCTCTTGGTATACAGGGAGTACAGTCGGGAGTGAGGATACAGCCATGGGTGAACACGGAATACAGTAGGGGGATGAGGGCACAGCCATCAGTGTACAGGGATTACAGTAGGGGGCTGAGGGCACAGCAGTGTGTGTACAGGGAGTACAGTAGGGGGCTGAGGACACAGCCATGTGTGTACAGCAAGTACAGAAGGAGGCTGAAGACACAGCCTTTGGTATATAGGGAGTACAGTAGGGGACTGAGGACACAGCCGTGTGTGTACAGGGAGTACACTGTGGGGCTGAGGACACAGTCGTGTGTGTACAGCGAGTACCTCGGAGGCTGAGGACACAGCCTTTGGTATACAGGGAGTACGAGATGGAAATGTGTTGCTGGAGAAGCGCAGCAGGTCAGGCAGCATCTAGGGAACAGGAGAATTGACGTTTCGGGCATTAGCCCTTCTTCAGGAATGGCATCTGCAGACCTCATTTTCTCTACAGGGAGTACAGTAGGAGGCTGAGGACATAGCCGTGGTTTAGAGGGAGTACAGTAGCGGGCATTGGAAACAGCCGTGAATGTACAGGGAGTACAGTTGGGGGCTTAAGGCACAGCCGTATGTGTACAGGGAGTACAGTAGGGGGCTGAGGACACAGCCATGTCAGTACAGGGAGTACAATAGGGTCTGCGGACACAGTCATATGTGTACTGGGAGTACAGTATGGGGCTAAGGACACAGTCATGTGTGTACAGCGAGTACAGTCGGAGGCTGAGGACACAGCCTATGGTATATAGGGAGCACAGTAGGGGACTGAGGACACAGCTGTGGTGTAGAGGGAGTACAGTTGCGGGCTGAGGACACAGCCGTGGATGTACAGGGAGTACAGTAGGGGGCTGAGAACACAGCCATGTGTGTACAGGGAGTAGAGTAGGAAGCTGAGGGACACAGCCGCGTGTGTACAGGGAGTACAGTTGGGGGCTGAGGGCACATCTCTTGGTATACAGGGAGTACAGTCGGGGTAAGGATACAGCCATGGGTGAAGAGGAAATACAGTCGGGAGATGAGGGCACAGCCATCGGTGTACAGGGAGTAGAGGAGGGGCTGAGGGCACAGGCGTATGTGTACAGGGAGTAGAATAGGGGGCCGAGGACACAACCTTTGGTATACAGGTAGTACAGTAGGGGCTGAGGACACAGCCATGGTGTAGAGGGAGTTCAGCAGCGGGCATTGGACACAGCCGTGGATGTACAGGGAGTACAGTAGGGGGCTCAGGACACAGCTATGTGTGTACAGGGGGTCCAGTTGGGGGCTGAGGGCACATCTCTTGGTATTCAGGGAGTACAGTCGGGAGTGAGGATACAGCCATGGGTGAACATGGAATACAGTAGGGGGATGAGGGCACAGCCATTGGTGTACAGGGATTACAGTAGAGGGCTGAGGGCACAGCCGTGTGTGGACAGGGAGTACAGTAGGGGACTGCAGAAAAAGCCATATGTGTACAGTGAGATCAGAAGAGAACAGAGGTCACAGCCGTGTGTGTTCAGGGAGTACAGTATGGGGCTGAGGACACAGTCGTGTGTGTACAGCGAATACAGTAGGAGGCTGAGGACACAGCCGTATGTGCACAGGGAGTACAGTAGAGGGCTGAGGACACAACCATGTGTGTACAGGGACTACAGTAGGTGGCTGAGGACACAGTGTGGTGCAGAGGGAGTACAGAAGCGGGCTGAGGACACAGCGCTGTGTGTACAGGGAGTACAGTAGGGGGCACAGGACACAGCCGTGTGTGTACAGGAGTACAGTAGGTGGCTGAGGACACAGCTGGGTGCGTACTGGAGTACAGTAGGGGGCTGATGACAACGCCATGTGTGTACAGTGAGTACAGTATCGGGCTCATGACAAAGCCGTGTGGGTGCAGGAAGTACAGTAGGGGGCTGATGACAAAGCCGTGTGTGTACAGGGAGTACAGCAGGGGGCTCATGACAAAGCCGTGTGTGTACAGGGAGTACTGCAGGGGGCTGATAACACAGCCGTGTTTGTACAGGAAGTACAGTAGCGAACTGCAGACACAGCTGTGTGTGCACAGGGAGTGCAGTCTAGGGCTGAGGACACAGTCGTGTGTGTACAGGGAAGACAGTAGGGGGCTGAGGACAGAGCCCTTGGTATACAGGGAGTACAGTAGGGGGTTGAGGACACAGCTGTGGTGTAGAGTGAGTACAGTAGCGGGCATTGGACACAGTCGTGGATGTACAGGGAGTACAGTAGGAGGCTGAGGACACAGCCAAATGTGTATAGGGGGCACAGTTGGGGTCTGAGGGCACATCTCTTGGTATATAGGGAGTACAGTCGGGAGTGAGGATACAGCCATGGGTGAACACGGAATACAGTAGGGGGATGAGGGCACAGCCATCAGTGTACAGGGAGTACAGTAGGAGGCTGAGGACATAGCCGTGGTTTAGAGGGAGTACAGTAGCGGGCATTGGAAACAGCCGTGGATGTACAGGGAGTACAGCAGGGAGCTGAGGGACACAGCCGTGTGTGTACAGGGAGTACAGTTGGGGGCTGAAGTCACAGCCGTATGTGTACAGGGAGTACAGTAGGGGGCTGAGGACACAGCCATGTGTGTACAGCGAGTACAGAAGGAGGCTGAAGACACAGCCTATGGTATATAGGGAGTACAGTAGGGGACTGAGGACACAGCCGTGTGTGTACAGGGAGTACACTATGGGGCTGAGGACACAGTCGTGTGTGTACAGCGAGTACCTCGGAGGCTGAGGACACAGCCTTTGGTATACAGGGAGTACGAGATGGAAATGTGTTGCTGGAGAAGCGCAGCAGGTCAGGCAGCATCTAGGGAACAGGAGAATTGACGTTTCGGGCATTAGCCCTTCTTCAGGAATGGCATCTGCAGACCTCATTTTCTCTACAGGGAGTACAGTAGGAGGCTGAGGACATAGCTGTGGTTTAGAGGGAGTACAGTAGCGGGCATTGGAAACAGCCGTGAATGTACAGGGAGTACAGTTGGGGGCTTAAGGCACAGCCGTATGTGTACAGGGAGTACAGTAGGGGGCTGAGGACACAGCCATGTCAGTACAGGGAGTACAATAGGGTCTGCGGACACAGCCATATGTGTACTGGGAGTACAGTATGGGGCTAAGGACACAGTCATGTGTGTACAGCGAGTACAGTCGGAGGCTGAGGACACAGCCTATGGTATATAGGGAGCACAGTAGGGGACTGAGGACACAGCTGTGGTGTAGAGGGAGTACAGTTGCGGGCTGAGGACACAGCCGTGGATGTACAGGGAGTACAGTAGGGGGCTGAGAACACAGCCATGTGTGTACAGGGAGTAGAGTAGGAAGCTGAGGGACACAGCCGCGTGTGTACAGGGAGTACAGTTGGGGGCTGAGGGCACATCTCTTGGTATACAGGGAGTACAGTCGGGGTAAGAATACAGCCATGGGTGAAGAGGAAATACAGTCGGGAGATGAGGGCACAGCCATCGGTGTACAGGGAGTAGAGGAGGGGCTGAGGGCACAGGCGTATGTGTACAGGGAGTAGAATAGGGGGCCGAGGACACAACCTTTGGTATACAGGTAGTACAGTAGGGGCTGAGGACACAGCCATGGTGTAGAGGGAGTTCAGCAGCAGGCATTGGACACAGCCGTGGATGTACAGGGAGTACAGTAGGGGGCTCAGGACACAGCTATGTGTGTACAGGGGGTCCAGTTGGGGGCTGAGGGCACATCTCTTGGTATTCAGGGAGTACAGTCGGGAGTGAGGATACAGCCATGGGTGAACATGGAATACAGTAGGGGGATGAGGGCACAGCCATTGGTGTACAGGGATTACAGTAGAGGGCTGAGGGCACAGCCGTGTGTGGACAGGGAGTACAGTAGGGGACTGCAGAAAAAGCCATATGTGTACAGTGAGATCAGAAGAGAACAGAGGTCACAGCCGTGTGTGTTCAGGGAGTACAGTATGGGGCTGAGGACACAGTCGTGTGTGTACAGCGAATACAGTAGGAGGCTGAGGACACAGCCGTATGTGCACAGGGAGTACAGTAGAGGGCTGAGGACACAACCATGTGTGTACAGGGACTACAGTAGGTGGCTGAGGACACAGTGTGGTGCAGAGGGAGTACAGAAGCGGGCTGAGGACACAGCGCTGTGTGTACAGGGAGTACAGTAGGGGGCACAGGACACAGCCGTGTGTGTACAGGAGTACAGTAGGTGGCTGAGGACACAGCTGGGTGCGTACTGGAGTACAGTAGGGGGCTGATGACAACGCCATGTGTGTACAGTGAGTACAGTATCGGGCTCATGACAAAGCCGTGTGGGTGCAGGGAGTACTGCAGGGGGCTGATAACACAGCCGTGTGTGTACAGGGAGTACAGCAGGGGGCTCATGACAAAGCCGTGTGTGTACAGGGAGTACTGCATGGGGCTGATAACACAGCCGTGTTTGTACAGGAAGTACAGTAGCGAACTGCAGACACAGCTGTGTGTGCACAGGGAGTGCAGTCTGGGGCTGAGGACACAGTCGTGTGTGTACAGGGAAGACAGTAGGGGGCTCAGGACAGAGCCCTTGGTATACAGGGAGTACAGTAGGGGGTTGAGGACACAGCTGTGGTGTAGAGTGAGTACAGTAGCGGGCATTAGACACAGTCGTGGATGTACAGGGAGTACAGTAGGAGGCTGAGGACACAGCCAAATGTGTATAGGGGGTACAGTTGGGGTCTGAGGGCACATCTCTTGGTATATAGGGAGTACAGTCGGGAGTGAGGATACAGCCATGGGTGAACACGGAATACAGTAGGGGGATGAGGGCACAGCCATCAGTGTACAGGGAGTACAGTAGGAGGCTGAGGACATAGCCGTGGTTTAGAGGGAGTACAGTAGCGGGCATTGGAAACAGCCGTGGATGTACAGGGAGTACAGCAGGGAGCTGAGGGACACAGCCGTGTGTGTACAGGGAGTACAGTTGGGGGCTGAAGTCACAGCCGTATGTGTACAGGGAGTACAGTAGGGGGCTGAGGACACAGCCATGTCAGTACAGGGAGTACAGTAGGGTCTGCGGACACAGCCATATGTGTACAGAGAGTACAGTATGGGGCTCTGGACACAGTCGTGTGTGTACAGCGAGTACAGTCGGAGGCTGAGGACACAGCCTATGGTATATAGGGAGCACAGTAGGGGACTGAGGACGCAGACGTGGATGTACAGGGAGTACAGTAGGGGACTGAGAACACAGCCATGTGTGTACAGGGAGTAGAGTAGGAAGCTGAGGCACACAGCCACGTGTGTACAGGGAGTACAGTTGGGGGCTGAGGGCACATCTCTTGGTATACAGTGAGTACATTCGGGGGTAAGGATACAGCCATGGGTGAAGAGGGAATACAGCAGGGAGATGAGGGCACAGCCATCGGTGTACAGGGAGTAGAGTAGGGGCTGAGGGCACAGCCATATGTGTACAGGGAGTAGAGTAGGGGGTTGAGGACACAGCCTTTGGTATACAGGAATTACAGTAGGGGCTGAGGACACAGCCATGGTGTAGAGGGAGTACAGTAGCGGGCATTGGACACAGCCGTGGATGTACATGGAGTACAGTAGGGGGCTCAGGACACAGCTATGTGTGTACAGGGGGTCCAGTTGGGGGCTGAGGGCACATCTCTTGGTATTCAGGGAGTACAGTCGGGAGTGAGGATACAGCCATGGGTGAACATGGAATACAGTAGGGGGATGAGGGCACAGCCATTGGTGTACAGGGATTACAGTAGGGGGCTGAGGGCACAGCCGTGTGTGTACAGGGAGTACAGTAGGGGACTGCAGAAACAGCCATATGTGTACAGAGAGATCAGAAGAGAACAGAGGTCACAGCCATGTGTGTTCAGGGAGTACAGTATGGGGTTGAGGACACAGTCGTGTGTGTACAGCGAGTACAGTAGGAGGCTGAGGACACAGCCGTATGTGCACAGGGGGAGCAGTAGGGGGCTGAGGACACAGCCATGTGTGTACAGGGACTACAGTAGGTGGCTGAGGACACAGTCGTGTGTGTGCAAGGAGTACAGTAGGGAACTGCGGACACAGCCATATGTGTACAGGGAGTACTGTAGGGGGCAGAGGACACTGTGTGGTGTGTACAGGAGTACAGTAGGTGGCTGAGGACACAGCCAGGTGCGTACTGGAGTACAGTAGGGGGCTGATGACAATGCCATGTGTGTACAGTGAGTACAGTAGAAGGCTCATGACAAAGCCGTGTGGGTGCAGGAAGTACAGTAGGGGGCTGATGACAAAGCCGTGTGTGTACAGGGAGTACTGCAGGGGGCTGATAACACAGCCGTGTTTGTACAGGGATTACAGTAGCGGACTGCAGACACAGCTGTATGGGTACAGGGAGTACAGTCTGGGGCTGAGGACACAGTCGTGTGTGTACAGGGAAGACAGTAGGGGGCTGAGGACACAGCCTTTGGTATACAGGGAGTACAGTAGGAGGTTGAGGACACAGCTGTGGTGTAGAGTGAGTACAGTAGTGGGCATTGGACACAGTCGTGGATGTACAGGGAGTACAGTAGGAGGCTGAGGACACAGCCGTATGTGTATAGGGGGCACAGTTGGGGTCTGAGGGCACATCTCTTGGTATACAGGGAGTACAGTCGGGAGTGAGGATACAGCCATGGGTGAACACGGAATACAGTAGGGGGATGAGGGCACAGCCGTGTGTGTACAGGGAGTACAGTAGGGGGCTGAGGACACAGCCTTTGGTATATAGGGAGTACAGTAGGCGACTGAGGACACAGCCATGTGTGTACACGGAGTACAGTAGGGAGCAGAGGACACAGCCGTGTGTCTACAGGGAGTACAGTATGGGGCTGAGGACACTGTATTGTGTGTACAGCGAGTACAAGCGGAGGCTGAGGACACAGCCTTTGGTATACAGGGAGTACAGTAGGAGGCTGAGGACATAGCCGTGGTTTAGAGGGAGTACAGTAGCCATCATTGGAAACAGCTGTGGATGTACAGGGAGTACAGCAAGGAGCTGAGGGACACAGCCGTGTGTGTACAGTGAGTACAGTTGGGGGCTGAAGTCACAGCCGTATGTGTACAGGGAGTACAGTAGGGGGCTGAGGACACAGCCATGTCCGTACAGGGAGTACAGTAGGGTCTGCGGACACAGCCATATGTGTACAGAGAGTACAGTATGGGGCTAAGGACACAGTCATGTGTGTACAGCGAGTACAGTCGGAGGCTGTGGACACAGCCTATGGTATATAGGGATCACAGTAGGGGACTGTGGACACAGCCGTGGTGTAGAGGGAGTACAATTGCGGGCTGAGAACACAGCCGTGGATGGACAGGGAGTACAGCAGGGGGCTGAGAACACAGCCATGTGTGTACAGGGAGTAGAGTAGGAAGCTGAGGTACATAGCCGCGTGTGTACAGGGAGAACAGTTGGAGGCTGAGGGCACATCTCTTGGTATACAGGGAGTACAGTCGGGAGTGAGGATACAGCCATGGGTGAACATGGAATACAGTAGGGAGATGAGGGCACAGCCATTGGTGTACAGGGATTACAGTCGGGGGCTGAGGGCACAGCCATGTGTGTACAGGGACTACAGTAGGTGGCTGAGGACACAGCCGTGTGTGTGCAGGGAGTACAGTAGGGGGCAGAGGACACAGCTGTGTGTGTACAGGAGAACAGTAGGGGGCTGAGGACACAGCCAGGTGCGTATTGGAGTACTGTGGGGGGCTGATGACAACGCCATGTGTGTACAGGGAGTACAGTAGGGGGCTCATGACAATGCCGTGTGGGTGCAGGAAGTACAGTAGGGGACTGATGACAAAGCCGTGTGTATACAGGGAGTTCAGCAGGGGGCTGATGACAAAGCCGTGTGTGTACAGTGAGTACTGCAGGGGGCTGATAACACAGCCGTGTTTGTACAGGACTGCAGACACAGCTGTGTGTGTACAGGGAAGACAGTAGGGGGCTGAGGACACAGCCTTTGGTATACAGGGAGTACAGAAGGGCGTTGAGGATACAGCTGTGGTGTTGAGTGAGTACAGTTGCGGGCATTGGACACAGCCGTGTGTGTACAGGGAGTACAGTAGGAGGCTGAGGACACAGCCATATGTGTATAGGGGGTACAGTAGGGGGCTGAGGACACAGCCATGTGCATACAGGGAGTACAGTAGGGTCTGCGGACACAGCCATATGTGTACAGGGAGTACAGTATGGGGCTAAGGACACAGTCGTGTGTGTAGAGCGAGTACAGTCGGAGGCTGAGGACACAGCCTATGGTATATAGGGAGTACAGTAGGGGACTGAGGACACAGCCGTGGTGTAGAGGGAGTTCAGAAGCGGGCTGAGGACACAGCCGTAGATGTACAGGGAGTACAGTAGGGGGCTGATAACACAGCCATGTGTATACAGGGAGTAGAGTAGGAAGCCGAGGCACACAGCCGCGTGTGTACAGAGAGTACAGTTGGGGGCTGAGGGCACATCTCTTGGTATACAGGGAGTACAGTCGGGGGTCAGGGTACAGCCATGGGTGAAGAGGGAATACAGTCGGGAGATGAGGGCACAGCCATCGGTGTACAGGGAGTAGAGTAGGGGCTGAGGGCACAGGCGTATGTGTACAGGGAGTAGAGTAGGGGGCTGAGGACACAACCTTTGGTATACAGGTCGTACAGTAGGGGCTGAGGAGACAGCCATGGTGTAGAGGGAGTACAGTAGCAGGCATTGGACACAGCCGTGGATGTACAGGGAGTACAGTAGGGGGCTCAGGACACAGCTATGTGTGTACAGGGGGTCCAGTTGGGGGCTGAGGGCACATCTCTTGGTATTCAGGGAGTACAGTCGGGAGTGAGGTTACAGCCATGGGTGAACATGGAATACAGTAGGGGGGTGAGGGCACAGCCATTTGTGTACAGGGATTACAGTAGGGGGCTGAGGGCACAGCCGTGTGTGTACAGGGAGTACAGTAGGGGGTGAGGATACAGCCATGGGTGAAGAGGGAGTACAGTATGGGACTGCAGACACAGCCATATGTGTACAGTGAGACCAGAAGAGAACAGAGGTCACAGCCGTGTGTGTTCAGGGAGTACAGTTTGGGGCTGAGGACACAGTCGTGTGTGTACAGCGAGTACAGTAGGGGGCTGAGGACACAGCCATGGGTGAACAGGGAGTAGAGTAGGGGCTGAGGGCACAGCCGTATGTGTACAGGGAGTAGAGTAGGGGGCTGATGACACAACCTTTGGTATACAGGTAGTACAGTAGCGGGCTGAGGACACAAGCCATGGTGTAGAGGGAGTACAGTAGCGGGCTTTGGACACATCCGTGGATGTACAGCGAGTACAGTAGCCGGCTGTGGACACAGCCTTTGGTATACAGGGAGTACAGTAGAGGACTGAGGACACAGCCGTGGTGTAGAGAGAGTACAGTAGCGGGCTGAGGACACAGTCGTTTATGCACAGAGAGTACAGTAGGGGGCTGAGGACACAGCCGTGTGTGTACAGGGAGTACAGTGGGGGGCTGAGGACACAGTCGTGTGTGTACAGGGAGTACAGTAGGGGCCTGAGAGACACAGCCATGTGTGTACACGGAGTACAGTAGGGTGCTAGGGCACGGCCGTGGGTGTACAGGGAGTACAGTAGGGGGCTGAGGGACATAGCCGTGTGTGTACAGGAAGTGCACTATGGGGCTAAGGACACATTTGTGTGTGTACAGCGAGTACAGTAGGATGCTGAGGACACAGCCTTTGGTAAAAAGGGAGTACAGTAGGAGGCTGAGGACACAGCTGTGGTGTAGAGGGAGTACAGTCGCAGGCTGAGGACACAGCCGTGGATGTACAGGGAGTACAGTAGCGGGCTGAGGACACAGCCATGGATGTACAGCGAGTACAGTCGGAGGCTGAGGACACAGCCTTTGGTATACGGGAGTACAATTACGGATTGAGGACATAGCCGTGGTGTAGAGGGAGCACAGTAGCAGGCTGAGGACACAGCCGTGGATGTACAGGGAGTACAGTAGGGGACTGAGGACACACCCTTGGTTTAGACGGAGTACAGTAGGGGACTGAGGACACTGCCGTGTGTGTGCAGGGAGTACAGTAGGGAACTGCGGACACAGCCATATGTGTACAGGGAGTACAGTAGGAGGCTGAGGACACATTGTGGTGTAGAGGGAGTACAGTAGCGGGCTGAGGACACAGTCGTGGATGTACAGCGAGTACAGTAGCAGGCTGTGGACACAGCCTTTGGTATACAGGGAGTACAGTAGAGGACTGAGGACACAGCCGTGGTGTAGAGGGAGTACAGTAGTAGGCTGAGGACATAGCCGTGGATGTACAGGGAGTACAGTAGGGGACTGAGGACACAGCCGTGGTGTAGACGGAGTACAGTAGCAGGCTGAGGACACCGCCGTGTGTGTAGAGGGAGTACAGTCGGGGACTGAGGACACACCTATGTGTGTACAGGGAGTACAGTAGGGGGCTGAGGCCATAGCCGTGTTTGTACACGGAGTACAGTAGGGGGCTGACGACACATTCTCCAGGAGCTCCAGTGTTGAGTGTTATTGTGGCGGAGGTGCAGATACCTGTCTTCACTAATTCTGGTCTGTTGGTCAGAAACCAGGAGACGAAGATCAGTCTGGAGGGGATAATGATGTTTAAGGTGGAGCTGTCGTCAATGAGCAGGAGTTTGGTGTTGGTGTCTTTGTTGTCCAGATGTCCTAGCGATGAGTGCAGGGCTCGGGATACGGCATCTGTTGTGGGCCCGTTACATCAGTCAGCATATTATAGGGGATCAAGTCAGGCTGGGAGATTGGAGGTGATGTGGGCCATAACCAGCCTTTCAAATCACTCCATTTTTATTGAGGTTAGAGCCACTGGGCGGTAATTATTAAGTCATTAAAGCATGAGCTTTCTCACTTACAAGGTTGATGTTGGTCTTCTCGAAGCAGGTTGGGACTTCAGCTTGTGGGAGGGAAAGGATGAAATTGTATGTGAATACCTCTGCCAGTTGGTCCTCACAGGATCTGAGTGCATAGCTGGGAACACTATCCAGGGCCGTCGCTTTCCTTGATTTGACCTGCAGGAAGACTGATCATGCCTGCAGCGGTGACAGCGGGCACAGATACATCCGAGGCTGTCAGGGCAGGTTTCACACTGGCAGTCACACAGTCATTCATCAAAGACATCCCCTGGCCGACCTCCCTCCATCGTCATCAATACACAGTGACATGGGTGGTGTGAGTACAACTCAGTGTTGAGACGGAGTGACATCAACTGACTGGGATTCTGCGCCATAATGAAGTAAACTCATGACAAAAGGGGGTAGGGTGTGCTTATACTGAGAGTCAGTGGTGCAGGGAGTGAAGACTTTACAGGTGTAATTCAAGTCAAGCTACTGCTTCAACCTGAATGGAGTCAAGCATCTTGAGTGTTGTGCCTTGTAGATGGTGGACGGTCCGAAGGGAGCCAGGAAGTGTATTATATATGAACAAACTGGACAAAGAACTTGACGGCAGTTTTGCAAAGTTTGCAGATGATATTGAGGAAGTGGGGAAGCTGCAGAAAGGCTTGAACAGTTTAGGACTGTGGGAAAACACGTGGCTAAAGGAACACAATATGGGAACGTGTGAGAATATGCACTTTGGTAGGCGGAATAGAGGAGACACTATGTTCTAATAAGATCCATTAAATCTGAAACACAAAAGGATTTTGAAGCAACTCGTCCTCTCTTATGGTTAACGTGCATGTTCAGTTGGCAGTTAGGAAAGCAAAAGCAATGTTTGCATTCATTTCAAGAGAGCAAGAATGCAAGACGGGAGACATACTGCTGAGAATGTAATGGGCTATGGACAGACGGCATTTGGCCAATTGTGAGCTGTTTTGGACACTATCTCTGGAGAAAGATCTGCTGGTGTTGGAGGTGATCCATCCTGGGGATGACGGCTTGTCATATGAGCGGCAGTGTGTACTCCATGGAATTTAGAAGAATTGTGGGGGGTTGGGGGGTCTGATTGCAACTAATGGATTACTGCAAAGATTGATACAGTCAGTATTTAGAAGATATTTCCACTTTTCAGAGAGACAATGACAAAATGGCACAGTATCAGAGTGGATGAATGGGCTGAATGGCCTAAATCTATTGCTATATCTCATGTCGTTTAGGTCATAGAGTCTATTATTCAGTATATTCAGATTCCTGAAGGGCTTATGCCCGAAACGTCGATTCTCCTGTTCCTTGGATGCTGTCTGACCTGCTGCGCTTTTCCAGCAACACATTGTCAGCTCTATTATTCAGCATAGACTTGTAAGTCTCTGACTGCTCTTGTAACCATTGTATTTGCATGTTGATTTGACTTCACGTTCTAGATTAGATTACATTACAGTGTGGAAACAGGCCCTTCGGCCCAACAAGTCCACACCGACCCGCCGAAGCGAAACCCACCCATACCCCTACATTTACCCCTTACCTAACACTACGGGCAATTTAGCATGGCCAATTCACCTGACCCTGCACATCTTTTGGACTGTGGGAGGAAACCGGAGCACCCGGAGGAAACCCACGCAGACACGGGGAGAACGTGCAAACTCCACACAGTCAGTCGCCTGAGGCGGGAATTGACCCAGGTCTCAGGCGCTGTGAGGCTGCAGTGCTAACCACTGTGCCACCGTGCCGCCCGGGTTCTGGTCAATGTTAACCCCTGCGATATGGACGGTGGGAGGATTCAGTGTCAGCCAGGACTCCATTAATTTTTGAATATGAGCTGCTATCAGTGAGTCTCATCTGGCGGGACTACATTCTCTCTACGATGATTGTCATTTTCTGTCTGGTATTTTCGAAGGATTGATCCTGTTACGCCAGTATTGTTGATTTAAACAAAACAGTTGCAATTTATCACAGCACTCAGCAACAATATGTCATCGAATACTGAACACTCTTTAATAACAGAATGTTCACGATTAAAAACATTGCTTTCCTATTCGTGTTCAAATCAGATAACCTGTCCCATCGAGATGCTCAACTTGGAACTATTTTTTTTAAAAAGTTTTTATTGGATGTGGGCATCGCTGGATGTGCCCAGCATTTCTTGCCCGTCCACAGTTGCTCTTGAGAAGGTGGTGCTGAGCTGCCTTCTCGAACTGCTGCAATCTACCTGCTGTTCAGTAGATTAAAGAGGGAATTCCAGGGTTTTCACGCAGCAACAGTGAAGGAACGGCAATGTATTTCCAAATCAGGATGTTGACTCGTTTGGAGGGGAATTTGAAGGTGGTGGTGTTCTCAAAAATCTACTGCCCTTGTCATTCCAGATGGAAGTGTTCGTGAGATTGGAAGGAGCTGTCTGAGGATCTTTGGGGAGCTGTCTGAGGATCCATTGTGTTTTGTAAATAGTGCACATTTCTGCTCCTGGGTGACAATGGTGAAAGGAGTGAATATTTGTGGATGTGGTGCAAATCAAATGGGCTTTTTGTCCTGGATTGTGTCAAGCGTCTTTAGTGTTGTTGCACCTGCACCCATTCAGGCAAGTGAGGATGTTCCATCTCATTCCTGACTTCTGCTTTGTAGATGATGGACAGGCTCTGGGTAGTCAGGAGGTGAGTTTCTCCTGCAGTATTCCTCGCCTCTGATCTGCTGTTATATTCATGTGGCGAGTCCATTTGAGTTTCTGGTCAATGATACGCCCCCCAGGATATTGATAGTGGGGGAGTTAAGTGATGATAATGCTGCTGAATACAAAGTAGTTATTTTGTTTCTTATTGATGACAGTCATTGTCTAAATTTATGTGGCGCAAATGTTGCTTGCCACTTGCCAGCCCAAGCCTGGATATTGCCCAGATATTGTTGCTTTGGGCATGGACTGCTTCAGTACCTGAGCATTTGCGAATGCTTCTGAACATTGTGCAGTCATCATCGAATATCTCCACTTCTGACCTAATGATGGAAGGAAAGTCATTGTTGAAGCAGCTGAAGATGCTTGGACCTAGGACATTATCCTAAGGGACTACTGCAGAGATGTTCTGGAGCTGAGATGACTGACCTCCAACAACAATGACCATCTTCCTATCTGTCAGGTATGACTCCAATAATGTAGTATTGGTCTGCGATACTGTTTTTGCTTGGGGTCCTTGATGTCACATTTGGCAGAATGCAGCCTTGATGTCAAGGGTTGGAATTCAGTTCTTTTTTCTATGTTTGAACCAAGGCTGTGATGAGGTCAGGAGCTGAGTGACCCTGATGGAACACAAAATGGACGTCCCTGAGCAGGTGCTGCTTGATAGCACTGTTGATGACACCATGGTGAAGAGTAGACTGATAAGGTGGTATTTGGACGGGTCGAATTTGTCCTGTGTTTTATGTACAGAACATACTTGAGCAGTTTTTCCCCATTGTCGGTTTGTAAACATACTGGAACAGCTTGGCTAGGGGAGCGGGAAATTCTGGAGTACAAGTCTTCAGGACTATCGCCGGCATGTTATCAGGGCACATAGCCGTTACAGTATCCACTACCTTCAACCGTTTCTTGATATCAGTTAATCGAATTTGCTGAAGACTGCTATCTCTAATGATGGGGACCACCAGAGGAGGTCGAAATGGATCATCCACTTGAAACTTCTGACTGAAGATTGCAACGAAAGCTTCAGCCTTATATTTTGCACTGATGTGCTGGGCTCTTCCATCATTGAGGTTGGGGAGATTTGTGGAGACTTCTACTCTGGTGGGTTGTTTAATGGTCCGCCACCATTCACGAACAGATTAGCAGGACTGCAGAGCTTAATTCTGATGCATTGGTTCTGTGATCTCTAAGCTCTGTCTGTCCCTTGCTGTTTATGCTATCTGACACGCAAGTATTTCTGTTTGGAAGCTTCAGCGGATGAACATTTTGTCTTTAAGTATGCCTGGTTCTGCTCCTGGCATGCCCTCCTGCATTCTCCATTGAAACAGGGTTAATCCTAAGGTTTGATGTTAATGGTTGAGTGGCGGACATGCTGGGCCGTGACGTTACAGATTGTGCAGGACTATTGTTCTGCTGCTATTGATGGTCCACTGTGTCTTATGGACGCTCAGTCTTGAGTTGCTAGATCTGCTAAACGTCTGTGCCAGTTAACATGGTGATAGTGCCACACAACACAATAGAGTTTATGGAGACGATAGACTTCGTCTCCACAAGGACAGTGTGGTGGTCACTTTTACTAATACTGTCATGGACATATACATCTGCAGTTGGTAAATTGGTAAGGATGAGGTCAGGTATGCTTTTTTACCCTCTCGTTCATTCCGTCACCACCTTCTAGTAGCTATATCCTTAAGAACCGAGCAGCATGATCAGTAGTACTGCTGCCAAACCACTGTTGATAGTCGACTTTGAAATCCCCCAGCCAGAATATACTTTGTGCCGTTGCCACAGTCAATGCTTCACCGTCACACTGATCGCCTCATACTCATTTCTTCACCGTCACCCTAACCCCCTCACACTCACTCCATCACCGTCAAAATGTCCCCCTAACACTCTCTCCATCACCGTCAAACTGAACACCTCACACTCACTCCATCACCGTCAGTCTGACCATCTCACACTCACTCCATTTAGATCACACTGACCCCCTCACACTCACTCCATCAGGATCACATTGACTCCCTCACACTCACTCCATCACCGTCACCCTGACCCGCACACACTCATTCCATCACTGTCACCCGGACGTCCTCCCACTCACTTCATCACATTACCCTGACACCCCCACACTCACTCCATCACCGTCACCCTGATTCCCTCACAATCACTCCATCACTGTCACCCTGACCCCCTCACTCTTACTCCATCACCATCACCCTGACCACCTCACACTCACACCATCACCGTCAAACTGACCCCCTCACACTCACTCCATCACTGTCACAATGACAACCTCACATTCACTCCATCGCCGTCAGCCTGACCCCCTCACACTCACTCCATCACTGTCACCCAGACCCCCTCACACTCACTCCATCACCGTCACGTGTCCCACACACACTCACTCCATCACCATCACCCTGACCACCACCCACTCACTCCATGACCGTCACCCTGACCCCCTCACACTCACTGCTTCACCGTAGCCTGACCCTCTCACACTCAGTCAATCTCCTTCACACTGACCCGATTAAACTCATTCCGTCAACGTCACACTGACCCCCTCACACTCACTCCATCACCGTCACCCTGACCACCTCACACTCACTCCATCACCGTCACACTGATCCCCTCACACTCACTCCATCACCATCACACTGACCCCCTCACACTCACTCCATTACCATCACCATCACCTCGTCCCACTCACTGCACCATCGTCATCCTGACCCTCACCCACTCACTCCAGCAACTTCACCCTGACGCCGTCACATTCACTCCATCACCGTCACCCTGAACCCCTCGCACTCAGTCCATCATCGTCACCCTGAACCTCTCACAATAATCCCGTCACCATGACCCCTTCACACTCACTCCATCACTGTCACCCTGACGCCGACACACTCACTCCTTCTCCGTCACTTTGACACCCTGACAATCACTGCATCACCGTCACTCTGACCCCCTCACACTCACTCATTCACCATCAACCTGACCCCCCTCACACTCACTCCATCTCCGTCACACTGACTCCATTAAACTCACTCCGTCAGCGTCACCCTGAGCCCCTCACACTCACTCCATCACCCTCACCCTGACCCCCTCACACACACTCCATCATCGTCACCCTGACTCCTTCACACTCACTGCATCACCGTCACACTGATCGCCTCATACTCATTTCTTCACCGTCACCCTAACCCCCTCACACTCACTCCATCACCGTCAAAATGTCCCCCTCACACTCTCTCCATCACCGTCAAACTGAACCCCTCACACTCACTCCATCACCGTCAGTCTGACCATCTCACACTCACTCCATCTAGGTCACACTGACCCCCTCACACTCACTCCATCAGGATCACATTGACCCCCTCACACTCACTCCATCACCCTCACCCTGACCCCCTCTCACCCACTCCATCACCATCACACTGATCCCCTCACACTCCCCCCTTCACAGTCACCCTCACCCCCTCACACTCACTCCATCACCGTCAAAATGTCCCCCTCACACTCTCTCCATCACCGTCAAACTGACCCTCTCACACTCACTCCATCACCATCACCCTGACGACCTAACACTCACTCCATCACCGTCAGCCTGACCCCCTCACACTCACTCCATCATCGTCACACTGACCACGTCACACTCACTTCATCACCGTCACCCTGACCCGCTCACACTCATTCCATCACTGTCACCCTGACCCCGACACATTCACTCCTTCTCTGTCACTTTGACCCCCTCACACTAACTCCATCACCGTCACCCTGACCTCCTCACACTCACTCACCACCGTCATCCTGACACCCACACACTCACTCATCACCGTCATCCTGACCCCCACACATTCACTCATTACCGTCACCCTGACCCCCTCACACTCACTCCATTATCCTCACCCTTTCCCCCTCACACTCTCTCCATCACAGTCACACTGACCTCGTCGCACTCACTCCATCACAGTCACACTGATCCACTCACACTCACTCCATCACAGTCACACTCATTCCCTCACACTCACTCCATCACCATCACCCTGACTCCCTCACACTCATTCCATCACCGTCACCCTGACTCCCTCACACTCAGTCAATCTCCTTCACACTGACCCCATTAAACTCACTCCGTCAGCGTCACACTGACACCCTCACACTCATTCCATCACCGTCACCCTGACCCCCTCACACTCAGTCAATCTCCTTCACACTGACCCCATTAAACTCACTCCGTCAGCGTCACACAGTGAGTGTGAAGGGGTCAGGGTGACGGTGATGGAGTGAGTGTGTGTGGGACACGTGACGGTGATGGAGTGAGTGTGAGGGGGTCTGGGTGACAGTGATGGAGTGAGTGTTAGGGGGTCAGGGTGATGGTGATGGAGTGAATGTGAGGTTGTCATTGTGACAGTGATGGAGTGAGTGTGAGGGGGTCAGTTTGACAGTGATGGAGTGAGTGTGAGGTGCTCAGGGTGATGGTGATGGAGTAAGAGTGAGGGGGTCAGGGTGACAGTGATGGAGTGAGTGTGAGGGGGTCAGTTTGACGGTGATGAAATGAGTGTGAGGGGGTCAGTGTGACGCTGACGGAGTGAGTGTGAGGGAATGAGTGTGACGGTGATGGAGCGAGTGTGAGTGGATCAGTGTGACTGTGATGGAGTGAGTGTGACGAAGTCAGTGTGACTGTGATGGAGAGAGTGTGAGGGGGAAAGTTAGAGGATAATGGACTGAGTGTGAGGGAGTCAGGGTGACGGTGATGGAGTGAGTATGAGGCAGTCTAGGTGATGGTGATGGAGTGAGTGTGAGGGGATGAGTGTGACGTTGATGGAGTGAGTGTGTGTGGGGGTCAGGGTGACGGTGACGGAATGAGTGTGAGGGAGTCAGGGTGACAGTGATGGAGTGAGTGTGAGGGGGTCACGGTGATGGTGAAGGAGTGTTTGTGTGGGGGTCAGGGTGACGGTGAAGGAGTGACTGTGAGGTGGTCAGGGAGACGGTGATGGGGTGAGTGTGAGGGGGTCACGGTGACAGTGATGGAGCGAGTGTGAGGGGGTCAGTGTGATGGAGATGGTGTGAGGGTGAGGGGGTGAGGGTGAGGATGATGGAGTGAGCGTGGGCAGTCTGGGTGACGGTGACGGAGTGAGTGTGAGGTGTTCTGGGTGACGGTGATGGAGTGAGTGTGAGGGGGTCGGTTTGACGGTGATGGAGTGAGTATGAGGGGGTCAGTGTGATGGAGATGGTGTGAGGGTGAGGGGGTGAGGGTGAGGATGATGGAGTGAGTGTGGGCAGTCTGGGTGATGGTGATGAAGTGAGTGTGAGGGTGTCTGTCTGACGCTGATGGAGGGAGTATAATGGGGTCAGTGTGACGGAGATAGAGTGAGTGTGTGGGTGTCAGTGTGACGGTGATGGAGTGAGTGTCAGAGGGTCAGTGCGACTGTGCTCGCGTGAGTGTGAGGGGGTCAGTGTGACGGAGATGGTGTGAGTGTGATGGTGTCAGGGTAAAGGTGAAGGAGTGAGTGTGAGGGAGTCAGAGTGACGGTGAAGGAGTGAGTGTGAGGGGGTCAGAGTGACGGTGATGGAGTGAGTGTGAGATTGTCAGTGTGATGGTGATGGAGTGTGAGGTGGTCAGGGTGACGGTGATGGAGTACGTGTGCGTGGGTCAGGGTGACGGTGATGGAGTGAGTGTGAGGGAATCAGGGTGACGGTGATGGAGTGAGTGTGAGGGTGTCAGGGTGATGTGATGGAGTGAGTGTGAGGGTGTCAGGGTGACAGTGATGGAGTGAGTGTGGGGGTGTCAGGGTGACGGTGATGGAGTAAGTGTGAGGTGGTCAGGGTGACGGTGATGGAGTAAGTGTGACGGGGTCATGGTGACGGTGATGGAGTGAGTGTGAGGGTGTCAGTGTGACGCTGATGGAGTGAGTTTAATGTGGTCATTGTGAAGGAGATTGACTGAGTGTGAGGGGGTCAGGGTGACGGTGATGGAATGAGTGTGAGGGGGTCAGGGTGATGGTGATGGAGTGAGTGTGAGGTGTTCAGGGTGACAGTGATGCAGTGAGTGTGAGGGTGTCAGTGTGACGCTGACGGAGTGAGTTTAATGGGGTCAGTGTGAAGGAGATTGACTGAGTGTGAGGGGGTCAGGGTGACGGTGATGGAATGAGTGTGAGGGGGTCAGGGTGATGGTCACGGAGTGAGGGTGAGGGAATGAGTGTGATGGTGATGGAGTGAGTGTGACGAGGTCAGTGTGACTGTGATGGAGAGAGTGTGAGGGGGAATGGGTGAGGATAATGGACTGAGTGTGAGGGGGTCAGGGTTACGGTGAAGGAGTGACTGTGAGGGGGTCAGGGAGACGGTGATGGAGTGAGTGTGAGGGGGTCACGGTGACAGTGATGGAGCGAGTGTGAGGGGGTCAGGGTGACGGTGATGGAGTGAGTGTGAGGGGATCAGTGTGAAGTTGATGGAGTGAGTGTGAGAGTGTCAGGATGACAGTGATGGAGTGAGTATGAGGGGGTCAGTGTGACGGAGATGGTGTGAGTGTGAGGGGGTGAGGGTGAGGATGATGGAGTGAGTGTGGGCGGTCTGGGTGACGGTGATGGAGTGAGTGTGAGGGGTTCAGGGTTACGGTGATGGAGTGAGTGTGAGGGGGTCGGTTTGACGGTGATGAAGTGAGTGTGAGCTTGTCAGTGTGACACTGATGGAGGGAGTATAATGGGGTCAGTGTGACGGAGATAGAGTGAGTGTGTGGGTGTCAGTGTGACGGTGATGGAGTGAGTGTCAGAATGTCAGTGCGACTGTGATCGCGTGAGTGTGAGGGGGTCAGTGTGACGGAGATGGAGTGAGTGAAGGAGGGTCCAGGTGATGGTGATGGAGTGAGTGTGAGAGGGTCCAGGTTACAGTGATGGAGTGAGTGTGAGGGGGTCAGGGAAAGAATAATTGCGTGAGTGTGAGGGGTTCAGTGAGATTGAGATAGACTAAGTGTGAGAGGGTCAGGGTGACCGTGATGATATGAGTGTCAGGGGGTTAAGTGTCACCGTGATGGAGTGAGTGTGAGGTGGTCAGGGTGATAGTGATGGAATAAGTGTGTGTGGGTCAGGGTGACGGTGATGGAATGAGTGTTAGGGGGTCAGGGTGGTGGGGATGGAGTGAGTGTGGGGAGATGAGTGTGATGGTGATGGAGTGAGGGTGAGGAGGTCAGGGTGATGGTGACGGAGTGAGTGTGAGGGAATGAGTGTGACGGTGATGGAGTGAGTGTAAGGGGGTCAGGGTGATGGTGATGGAGTGAGTGTGAGGGGGTCAGGGTGATGGTGATGGAGTAAGTGTGAGGGGGTCAGTTTGACAGTGATGGAGTGAGTGTGAGGGTGTCAGTGTGACTCTGACGGAGTGAGTTTAATGGGGTCAGTGTGAAGGAGATTGACTGAGTGTGAGGCGGTCAGGGTGACGGTGATGGAGTGAGTGTGAGGGAATGTGTGTGACGGTGATGGAGTGAGTGTGAGTGGATCAGTGTGACTGTGATGGAGTGAGTGTGACGAGGTCAGTGTGACTGTGATGGCGAGAGTGTGAGGGGGAAAGGGTGAGGATAATGGACTGAGTGTGAGGGGGTCAGGGTGACGGTGATGGAGTGAGTATGAGGCAGTCTAGGTGATGGTGATGGAGTGAGTGTGAGGGGATGAGTGTGACATTGATGGAGTGAGTGTGTGTGGGGATCAGGATGATGGTGAAGGTGTGAGTGTGAGGGGATCAGTGTGAAGTTGATGGAGCGAGTGTGAGAGTGTCAGGATGACAGTGATGGAGTGAGTATGAGGGGGTCAGTGTGACGGAGATGGTGTGAGTGGGTGGTGGTCAGGGTGACGGTGATGGAGTGAGTGTGTGTGGGACACGTGACGGTGATGGAGTGAGTGTGAGGGGGTCTGGGTGACAGTGATGGAGTGAGTGTTAGGGGGTCAGGGTGACGGCGATGGAGTGAATGTGAGGTTGTCATTGTGACAGTGATGGAGTGAGTGTGAGGGGGTCAGTTTGACGGTGATGGAGTGAGTATGAGGTGGTCAGGGTGATGGTGATGGAGTAAGAGTGAGGGGGTCAGGGTGACAGTGATGGAGTGAGTGTGAGGGGGTCAGTTTGACGGTGATGAAATGAGTGTGAGGGGGTCAGTGTGACGCTGACGAAGTGAGTATGAGGGAATGAGTGTGACGGTGATGGAGCGAGTGTGAGTGGATCAGTGTGACTGTGATGGAGTGAGTGTGACGAAGTCAGTGTGACTGTGATGGAGAGAGTGTGAGGGGGAAAGTTAGAGGATAATGGACTGAGTGTGAGGGAGTCAGGGTGACGGTGATGGAGTGAGTATGAGGCAGTCTAGGTGATGGTGATGGAGTGAGTGTGAGGGGATGAGTGTGACGTTGATGGAGTGAGTGTGTGTGGGGGTCAGGGTGACGGTGACGGAATGAGTGTGAGGGAGTCAGGGTGACAGTGATGGAGTGAGTGTGAGGGTGTCAGGGTGATGGTGAAGGAGTGTTTGTGTGGGGGTCAGGGTGACGGTGAAGGAGTGACTGTGAGGTGGTCAGGGAGACGGTGATGGGGTGAGTGTGAGGGGATCAGTGTGAAGTTGATGGATTGAGTGTGAGGTGTTCTGGGTGACGGTGATGGAGTGAGTGTGAGGGGGTCGGTTTGACGGTGATGGAGTGAGTGTCAGAGGGTCAGTGCGACTGTGCTCGCGTGAGTGTGAGGGGGTCAGTGTGACGGAGATGGTGTGAGTGTGATGGTGTCAGGGTAAAGGTGAAGGAGTGAGTGTGAGGGGGTCAGAGTGACGGTGAAGGAGTGAGTGTGAGGGGGTCAGAGTGACGGTGAAGGAGTGAGTGTGAGGGGGTCAGAGTGACGGTGATGGAGTGAGTGTGAGATTGTCAGTGTGATGGTGATGGAGTGTGAGGTGGTCAGGGTGACGGTGATGGAGTACGTGTGCGTGGGTCAGGGTGACGGTGATGGAGTGAGTGTGAGGGAATCAGGGTGACGGTGATGGAGTGAGTGTGAGGGTGTCAGGGTGATGTGATGGAGTGAGTGTGAGGATGTCAGGGTGACAGTGATGGAGTGAGTGTGGGGGTGTCAGGGTGATGGTGATGGAGTAAGTGTGAGGTGGTCAGGGTGACGGTGATGGAGTAAGTGTGACGGGGTCATGGTGACGGTGATGGAGTGAGTGTGAGGGTGTCAGTGTGACGCTGATGGAGTGAGTTTAATGGGGTCATTGTGAAGGAGATTGACTGAGTGTGAGGGGGTCAGGGTGACGTTGATGGAATGAGTGTGAGGGGGTCAGGGTGATGGTGATGGAGTGAGTGTGAGGTGTTCAGGGTGACAGTGATGCAGTTAGTGTGAGGGTGTCAGTGTGACGCTGACGGAGTGAGTTTAATGGGGTCAGTGTGAAGGAGATTGACTGAGTGTGAGGGGGTCAGGGTGACGGTGATGGAATGAGTGTGAGGGGGTCAGGGTGATGGTGACGGAGTGAGGGTGCGGGAATGAGTGTGATGGTGATGGAGTGAGTGTGACGAGGTCAGTGTGACTGTGATGGAGAGAGTGTGAGGGGGAATGGGTGAGGATAATGGACTGAGTGTGAGGGGGTCAGGGTGACGGTGAAGGAGTGACTGTGAGGGGATCAGGGAGACGGTGATGGAGTGAGTGTGAGGGGGTCACGGTGACAGTGATGGAGCGGGTGTGAGGGGGTCAGGGTGACGGTGATGGAGTGAGTGTGAGGGGATCAGTGTGAAGTTGATGGAGTGAGTGTGAGAGTGTCAGGATGACAGTGATGGAGTGAGTATGAGGGGGTCAGTGTGACGGAGATGGTGTGAGTGTGAGGGGGTGAGGGTGAGGATGATGGAGTGAGTGTGGGCGGTCTGGGTGACGGTGATGGAGTGAGTGTGAGGGGTTCAGGGTTACGGTGATGTGTGAAGGGGGAGTGTGAGGGGATCAGTGTGATGGTGATGGAGTGAGTGTGAGGGGGTCAGGGTGAGGGTGATGGAGTGAGTGTGAGGGGGTCAGTTTGACGGTGATGGAGTGAGTGTTAGGGGGTTAGGGTGATTAGATTACTTTACTGTGTGGAAACAGGCCCTTCGGCCCAACAAGTCCACACCGACCCGCCGAAGCGAAACCCATACCCCTACATTTACCCCTTACCTAACACTACGGGCAATTTAGCATGGCCAATTCACCTGACCCTGCACATCTTTCGACTGTGGGAGGTAACCGGAGCACCCGGAGGAAACCCACGCAGACACGGGGAGAACGTGCAAACTCCACACAGTCAGTCGCCTGAGGCGGGAATTGAACCCGGGTCTCAGGCGCTGTGAGGCAGCAGTGCTAACCACTGTGCCACCATGCCGCCCACAAAGTGATGGTAAAGAAATGAGTGTGAGGAGATCAGTGTGACGGTGATACAGTGAGTGTGAAGGAGTCAGGGTGATGGTGATGGAGTGTGTGTGAGGGGGTCAGGGTGAGGGTGATGGAGTGAGTGTGAGGGGCTCAGGGTGAAAGTGATGGAGTGAGTGTGAGGGGGTCAGTGTGATCCTGATGGAGTGATATTAATAGAGTCAGTGTGACGGAGATGGAGTGAGTGTGAGGGGGTCAGGTTGATGGTGAATGAGTGAGTATGTCGGGGTCAGGGTGACGGTGATGGAGTGAGTGTGAGGGGGTCAGTGTGACTGTGATTTCGTGAGTGTGAGGGGACAGGGTTACAGTGATGGTGTGAGTGTGAAGTTGTCATGGTGACGGTGCCGGGATGATTGTGAGTGGTTCAGGGTGAGGATGATGGACTGAGTGTGAGGGGATCAGGGTGACGGTGATGGAGTGAGTGTGAGGGTGTCAGGGTGATGATGGTGCAGTGAGTGTGACGAGGTCATGGTGATGGTGATGGAGTGAGTGTGAGGGGGTCAGTGTGATGGAGATGGAGTGAGTGTGAAGTGGTCAGTGTGGCGGTGATGTAGTAAGTGTGTGGGGGTCAGGGTGATGGTGATGGAGTGAGTGTGAGCGGGTCAGGGTGACGGTGATGGAGTAAGTGTGCGGAGGTGAGGGTGACTTTGATGGAGTGACTGTGAGGATGTCAGGGTGACGGTGATGGAGTGACTGTGAGGGGGTCACGGTGAGGGTGATGGAGTGAGTGTGTGTGGGTCAGTGTGACAGTGATGGAGTGAGTGTGAGGGGGTCAATGTGACAGAGATATAGTGCATCTGAGGGGGTCAGTGTGAGGATGATGGAGTGAGTGTGAGGGGGTCAGTGTGACGCTGACGGAGTGAGTTTAATGGAGTCAGTGTGACGGAGATGGTGTGAGTGTGATGGTGTCAGGGTAAAGGTGAAGGAGTGAGTGT
The DNA here is from genome assembly GCF_037043375.1 of Chiloscyllium plagiosum. NCBI lineage: Eukaryota > Metazoa > Chordata > Chondrichthyes > Orectolobiformes > Hemiscylliidae > Chiloscyllium > Chiloscyllium plagiosum. Next base: position 60,898,790 of record NW_028270159.1, read on the forward strand.
GAGGATGTCAGGGTGATGGTGATGGAGTCAGTGTGATGGGGTAAGGGTGATGGTGATGGAGTGAGTGTGAGGGGTTCGGTTTGACGGTGATGGAGTGAGTGTGAGGACGTCAGGGCGACAGTGATGGAGTGAGTGTGTGGGTGTCAGGGTGACGATGATGGAGGGAGTGTGAGGGGGTCAGTTTGACGGTGATGGAGTGAGTGTGAGGGTGTCAGTGTGACGCTGACGGAGTGAGTTTAATGGGGTCAGTGTGAAGGAGATTGACTGAGTGTGAGGGGGTCAGGGTGACGGTGATGGAATGAGTGTGAGGGGGTCAGGGTGATGGTGATGGAGTGAGTGTGAGGGAATGAGTGTGACTGTGATGGAGTGAGTGTGAGTGGATCAGTGTGACTGTGATGGAGTGAGTGCGACGAGTTCAGTGTGACTGTGATGGAGGGAGTGTGAGGGGGAAAGGGTGAGGATAATGGAGTGAGTGTGAGGGGGTCAGGATGACGGTGATGAGTGAGTGTGTGGGTGTCAGGGTGACGGTGATGAGTGAGTGTGAGGGGGTTAGGGTGACGGTGATGGTGTTAGTGTGAGGGGGTCAAAGTGACAGAGAAGGAGTGTGTGTCGGGGTCAGGGTGACAGTGATGGAATGAGTGTGAGCGGGTCAGGGTGACGGTGATGAAGTGAGTGTGACAGGGTCAGTGTGACGGTGATGGAGTGAGTGTGAGGGGGTCAGTTTGACGGTGAGAGAGTGAGTGTGAGGGGGTCAGGCTGACGGCGATGGAGTGAGTGTGAGGGGGTCAGGCTGACGATGATGGAGTGAGTGTTAGGTCGTCAGGGTGATGGTGATAGAGTGAGTGTGAGGGGATCAGGGTGACGGTGATGGTGTGAGTCTGAGGGTGTCAGTTTGACGCTGATGGAGAGAGTGTGAGGAGGACATTTTGACGGTGATGGAGTGAGTGTGAGGGGGTGAGGGTGATTGTGAAGGGGGAGTGTGAGGGGATCAGTATGATGGTGATCGAGTGAGTGAGAGGGGGTCAGGGTGAGGGTGATGGAGTGACTGTGCGGGGATCAATGTGATCCTGATGGAGTGAGTGTGAGGGGGTCAGTGTGACCTAGATGGAGTGAGTGTGAAATGGTCAGACTGATGGTGATGGAGTGAGTGTGAGGGGTTCAGTTTGACAGTGATGGAGTGAGTGTTAGGGGGTTAGGGTGATGGTAAAGAAATGAGTGTGAGGAGATCAGTGTGACGGTGATACAGTGAGTGTGAAGGAGTCAGGGTGATGGTAATGGAGTGTGTGTGAGGGGGTCAGGGTGAGGGTGATAGAGTGAGTGTGAGGGGCACAGGGTGACAGTGATGGAGTGAGTGTGAGGGGGTCAGTGTGATCCTGATGGAGTGATATTAATGGAGTCAGTGTGACGGAGATGGAGTGAGTGTGAGGAGTTCAGTTTGACGGTGATGGAGAGAGTGTGAGGGGGACATTTTGATGGTGAAGAAATGAGTGTGAGCCGATCAGTGTGACGCTGATGCAGTGAGTGTGAAGGAGTCAGGGTGACGATGATGGAGTGAGTATGAGGGGCTCAGGGTGACAGTGATGGAGTGAGTGTGAGGGGGGTCAGTGTGACGCTGACGGAGTGAGTTTAATGGAGTCAGTGTGACGGAGATGGAGTGATTGTCAGGGTGTCAAAGTGATGGAGAAGGAGTGAGTGTGTCGGCGTCAGGGTGACAGTGATGGAGTGAGTGTGAGGGGTCAGTGTGACGGAGATGGTGTGAGGTTGGGGGGGTGAGGGTGACAATGATGGAGTGAGTGTGAGGGGATCAGTGTGACGGTGATGGAGTGAGTGTGAGGGGGTCAGTGTGACGTTGACGGAATGAGTTTAATCGGGTCAGTGTGAAGGAGATTGACTGAGTGTGAAGGGGTCAGGGTACGGTGATGCAGTGAGTGTGAGGGGGTCAGGGTGACGGTCATGGAGTGAGTGGGTGGTGGTCAGGGTGACGGTGATGGAGTGAGTGTGTGTGGGACACGTGACGGTGATGGAGTGAGTGTGAGGGGGTCTGGGTGACAGTGATGGAGTGAGTGTGAGGGGGTCAGGCTGACGGCGATGGAGTGAGTATGAGCGGGTCACGGTGAGGGTGATGGAGTGAGTGTGTGTGGGTCAGTGTGACAGTGAAGGAGTGAGTGTGAGGGGGTCAATGTGACAGTGATATAGTGTATCTGAGGGGGTCAGTGTGAGGGTGATGGAGTGAGTGTGAGGGAGTCAGTGTGAGGCTGACGGAGTGAGTTTAATGGAGTCAGTGTGACGGAGATGGTGTGAGTGTGATGGTGTCAGGGTGAAGGTGAAGGAGTGAGTGTGAGGGGGTCAGGGTGACGATGATAGAGTAAGTGTGAGGGGGTCAGGCTGACGGCGATGGAGTGAGTGTGAGGGGGTCAGGCTGACGATGATGGAGTGAGTGTTAGGTCGTCAGGGTGATGGTGATAGAGTGAGCGTGAGGGGATCAGGGTGACAGTGATGGTGTGAGTCTGAGGGTGTCAGTTTGACGCTGATGGAGAGAGTGTGAGGAGGACATTTTGACGGTGATGGAGTGAGTGTGAGGGGGTGAGGGTGATTGTGAAGGGGGAGTGTGAGGGGATCAGTATGATGGTGATCGAGTGAGTGAGAGGGGGTCAGGGTGAGGGTGATGGAGTGAGTGTGCGGGGATCAATGTGATCCTGATGGAGTGAGTGTGAGGGGGTCAGTGTGACCTAGATGGAGTGAGTGTGAAATGGTCAGACTGATGGTGATGGAGTGAGTGTGAGGGGTTCAGTTTGACAGTGATGGAGTGAGTGTTAGGGGGTTAGGGTGATGGTAAAGAAATGAGTGTGAGGAGATCAGTGTGACGGTGATACAGTGAGTGTGAAGGAGTCAGGGTGATGGTAATGGAGTGTGTGTGAGGGGGTCAGGGTGAGGGTGATAGAGTGAGTGTGAGGGGCTCAGGGTGACAGTGATGGAGTGAGTGTGAGGGGGTCAGTGTGATCCTGATGGAGTGATATTAATGGAGTCAGTGTGACGGAGATGGAGTGAGTGTGAGGAGTTCAGTTTGACGGTGATGGAGAGAGTGTGAGGGGGACATTTTGATGGTGAAGAAATGAGTGTGAGCCGATCAGTGTGACGCTGATGCAGTGAGTGTGAAGGAGTCAGGGTGACGATGATGGAGTGAGTGTGAGGGGCTCAGGGTGACAGTGATGGAGTGAGTGTGAGGGGGGTCAGTGTGACGCTGACGGAGTGAGTTTAATGGAGTCAGTGTGACGGAGATGGAGTGATTGTCAGGGTGTCAAAGTGATGGAGAAGGAGTGAGTGTGTCGGCGTCAGGGTGACAGTGATCGAGTGAGTGTGAAGGGGTCATGGTGACGGTGACGGGATTATTGTGAGAGGTTCAGGGTGACGATGATGGAGCGAGTGCGAGGGGTTCAGGGTGAGGTGATGGAGTGAATGTGACGGGGTCAGGGTGAAGTTGCTGGAGTGAGTGGGTGAGGGTCAGGATGACGATGGTGCAGTGAGTGGGACGAGGTGATGGTGATGGTGATGGACTGAGTGTGAGGGGGACAGTGTGATGGTGATGGAGTCAGTGTGAGGGGGTCAGGGTGACAGTGATGGAGTGAGTGTGAGGGGATCAGTGTGACGGTGATGGAGTGAGTGTGAGGGGGTCAGTGTGACGTTGATGGAATGAGTTTAATCGGGTCAGTGTGAAGGAGATTGACTGAGTGTGAAGGGTACGGTGATGCAGTGAGTGTGAGGGGGTCAGGGTGACGGTCATGGAGTGAGTGGGTGGTGGTCAGGGTGACGGTGATGGAGTGAGTGTGTGTGGGACACGTGACGGTGATGGAGTGAGTGTGAGGGGGTCTGGGTGACAGTGATGGAGTGAGTGTGAGGGGGTCAGGCTGACGGCGATGGAGTGAATGTGAGGTTGTCATTGTGACAGTGATGGAGTGAGTGTGAGGGGGTCAGTTTGACGGTGATGGTGTGAGTGTGAGGTGGTCAGGGTGATGGTGATGGAGTAAGAGTGAGGGGGTCAGGGTGACAGTGATGGAGTGATTGTGAGGGAATCAGGGTGACGGTGATGGAGTGAGTGTGAGGGGGTCAGGCTGACGGCGATGGAGTGAGTATGAGCGGGTCACGGTGAGGGTGATGGAGTGAGTGTGTGTGGGTCAGTGTGACAGTGAAGGAGTGAGTGTGAGGGGGTCAATGTGACAGTGATATAGTGTATCTGAGGGGGTCAGTGTGAGGGTGATGGAGTGAGTGTGAGGGAGTCAGTGTGACGCTGACGGAGTGAGTTTAATGGAGTCAGTGCGACGGAGATGGTGTGAGTGTGATGGTGTCAGGGTGAAGGTGAAGGAGTGAGTGTGAGGGGGTCAGGGTGATGATGATAGAGTAAGTGTGTGTGGGTCAGGGTGACGGTGATAGAGTGAGTGTGAGTTGGTCAAAGTGACGGCGAAGGAGTGAGTGTGTCGGGGTCAGGGTGACAGTGATGGAATGAGTGTGAGCGGGTCAGGGTGACGGTGATGAAGTGAGTGTGAGGATGTCACGGTGACGGTGATGGAGTCAGTGTGAGCGGGTCAAAGTGACGGTGATGGAGTGAGTGTGAGGGGTTCAGATTGACGGTGATGGAGTGAGTGTGAGGGTGTCAAAGTGATGGAGAAGGAGTGAGTGTGTCGTGGTCAGGGTGACAGTGATGGAATGAGTGTGAGCGGGTCAGGGTGACGGTGCTGGAGTGAGTGTGAGGGGATCAGTGTGACGGTGATGGAGTGAGTGTGAGGTTGTCAGTGTGACACTGACGGAATGAGTTTAATGGGCTCAGTGTGACGAAGATGGAGTGAGTGTGAGGGTGTCAGGGTGACAGTGATGGAGTGAGTGTGAGGGGTCAGTGTGACGGAGATGGTGTGAGGTTGGGGGGGTGAGGGTGACAATGATGGAGTGAGTGTGAGGGGATCAGTGTGACGGTGATGGAGTGAGTGTGAGGGGGTCAGTGTGACGTTGACGGAATGAGTTTAATCGGGTCAGTGTGAAGGAGATTGACTGAGTGTGAAGGGGTCAGGGTACGGTGATGCAGTGAGTGTGAGGGGGTCAGGGTGACGGTCATGGAGTGAGTGGGTGGTGGTCAGGGTGACGGTGATGGAGTGAGTGTGTGTGGGACACGTGACGGTGATGGAGTGAGTGTGAGGGGGTCTGGGTGACAGTGATGGAGTGAGTGTGAGGGGGTCAGGCTGATGGCGATGGAGTGAGTATGAGTGGGTCACGGTGAGGGTGATGGAGTGAGTGTGTGTGGGTCAGTGTGACAGTGAAGGAGTGAGTGTGAGGGGGTCAATGTGACAGTGATATAGTGTATCTGAGGGGGTCAGTGTGAGGGTGATGGAGTGAGTGTGAGGGAGTCAGTGTGAGGCTGACGGAGTGAGTTTAATGGAGTCAGTGTGACGGAGATGGTGTGAGTGTGATGGTGTCAGGGTGAAGGTGAAGGAGTGAGTGTGAGGGGGTCAGGGTGACGATGATAGAGTAAGTGTGTGTGGGTCAGGGTGACGTGATGGAGTGAGTGTGAGTTGGTCAAAGTGACGGAGAAGGAGTGAGTGTGTCGGGGTCAGGGTGACAGTGATGGAATGAGTGTGAGCAGGTCAGGGTGATGGTGATGAAGTGAGTGTGAGGATGTCACGGTGACGGTGATGGAGTCAGTGTGAGCGGGTCAAAGTGACGGTGATGGAGTGAGTGTGAGGGGTTCAGATTGACGGTGATGGAGTGAATGTGAGGGTGTCAAAGTGATGGAGAAGGAGTGAGTGTGTCGTGGTCAGGGTGACAGTGATGGAATGAGTGTGAGCGGGTCAGGGTGACGGTGCTGGAGTGAGTGTGAGGGGATCAGTGTGACGGTGATGGAGTGAGTGTGAGGTTGTCAGTGTGACACTGACTGAGTGAGTTTAATGGGCTCAGTGTGACGAAGATGGAGTGAGTGTGAGGGTGTCAGGGTGACAGTGATGGAGTGAGTGTGAGGGGGTCAGTGTGACGGAGATGGTGTGAGGTTGGGGGGGTGAGGGTGACAATGATGGAGTGAGTGTGAGGGGGTCTGGGTGACAGTGATGGAGTGAGAGTGAGGGTGTCAGTGTGACGCTGATGGAGTGAGTTAAATCGGGTCAGGGTCAGGGTGATGGAGTGAGTGTGAGGGGGTGAGGGTGAATGTGAAGGGGGGAGTGTGAGGGGATCAGTGTGATGGTGATGGAGTGAGTGAGAGGGGGTCAGGATGAGGGTGATGGAGTGAGTGTGAGGGGATCAGTGTGACGGTGATGGAGTGAGTGTGAGGTGGTAAGAGTGATGGAGTGAGTGTGCGGGGATCAATGTGATCCTGATGGAGTGAGTGTGAGGGGGTCAGTGTGACCTAGATGGAGTGAGTGTGAAATGGTCAGACTGATGGTGATGGAGTGAGTGTGAGGGGTTCAGTTTGACGGTGATGGAGTGAGTGTTAGGGGGTTAGGGTGATGGTAAAGAAATGAGTGTGAGGAGATCAGTGTGACGGTGATACAGTGAGTGTGAAGGAGTCAGGGTGATGGTGATGGAATGTGTGTGAGGGGGTCATTGGGAGGGTGATAGAGTGAGTGTGAGGGGCTCAGGGTGACAGTGATGGAGTGAGTGTGAGGGGGTCAGTGTGATCCTGATGGAGTGATATTAATGGAGTCAGTGTGACGGAGATGGAGTGAGTGTGAGGGGTTCAGTTTGACGGTGATGGAAAGAGTGTGAGGGGGACATTTTGATGGTGAAGAAATGAGTGTGAGCTGATCAGTGTGACGGTGATGCAGTGAGTGTGAAGGAGTCAGGGTGACGATGATGGAGTGTGTGTGAGGGGGTCAGGGTGAGGGTGATGGAGTGAGTGTGATGGGCTCATGGTGACAGTGATGGAGTGAGTGTGAGGGGGGTCAGTGTGACGCTGACGGAGTGAGTTTAATGGAGTCAGTGTGACGGAGATGGATTGAGTGTGAGGGGGCCAGGTTGATGGTGAATGAGTGAGTGTGAGGGGGTCAGAGTGACGGTGAGGGAGTGATTGTCAGGGTGTCAAAGTGACGGAGAAGGAGTGAGTGTGTCGGCGTCAGGGTGACAGTGATGGAGTGAGTGTGAAGGGGTCATGGTGACGGTGACGGGATTATTGTGAGAGGTTCAGGGTGACGATGATGGAGCGAGTGCGAGGGGTTCAGGGTGACGGTGATGGAGTGAATGTGACGGGGTCAGGGTGAAGTTGCTGGAGTGAGTGGGTGAGGGTCAGGATGACGATGGTGCAGTGAGTGGGACGAGTTCATGGTGACGGTGATGGAGTGAGTGTGAGGGGGTCAGTGTGATGGTAATGGAGTCAGCGTGAGGGGGTCAGGGTGACAGTGATGGAGTGAGTGTGAGGGGATCAGTGTGACGGTGATGGAGTGAGTGTGAGGTGGTCAGGGTGACGGTGATGGAATGAGTGTGAGGGGGTCAGTGTGACGTTGACGGAATGAGTTTAATCGGGTCAGTGTGAAGGAGATTGACTGAGTGTGAAGGGTACGGTGATGCAGTGAGTGTGAGGGGGTCAGGTTGACGGTCATGGAGTGAGTGCCTGGTGGTCAGGGTGACGGTGATGGAGTGAGTGTGTGTGGGACATGTGACGGTGATGGAGTGTGTGTGAGGGGGTCTGGGTGACAGTGATGGAGTGAGTGTGAGGGGGTCAGGCTGACGGCGATGGAGTGAGTATGAGCGGGTCACGGTGAGGGTGATGGAGTGAGTGTGTGTGGGTCAGTGTGACAGTGAAGGAGTGAGTGTGAGGGGGTCAATGTGACAGTGATATAGTGTATCTGAGGGGGTCAGTGTGAGGGTGATGGAGTGAGTGTGAGGGAGTCAGTGTGAGGCTGACGGAGTGAGTTTAATGGAGTCAGTGTGACGGAGATGGTGTGAGTGTGATGGTGTCAGGGTGAAGGTGAAGGAGTGAGTGTGAGGGGGTCAGGGTGACGATGATAGAGTAAGTGTGTGTGGATCAGGGTGACGGTGATGGAGTGAGTGTGAGTTGGTCAACGTGACGGAGAAGGAGTGAGTGTGTCGGGGTCAGGGTGACAGTGATGGAATGAGTGTGAGCGGGTCAGGGTGACGGTGATGAAGTGAGTGTGAGGATGTCACGGTGACGGTGATGGAGTCAGTGTGAGCGGGTCAAAGTGACGGTGATGGAGTGAGTGTGAGGGGTTCAGATTGACGGTGATGGAGTGAGTGTGAGGGTGTCAAAGTGATGGAGAAGGAGTGAGTGTGTTGTGGTCAGGGTGACAGTGATGGAATGAGTGTGAGCGGGTCAGGGTGAGGATGATGGACTGAGTGTGAGGGGATCAGTGTGACGGTGATAGAGTGAGTGTGAGGTTGTCAGTGTGACACTGACGGAGTGAGTTTAATGGGCTCAGTGTGACGAAGATGGAGTGAGTGTGAGGGTGTCAGGGTGACAGTGATGGAGTGAGTGTGAGGGGGTCAGTGTGACGGAGATGGTGTGAGGTTGGGGGGGTGAGGGTGATAATGATGGAGTGAGTGTGAGGGGGTCTGGGTGACAGTGATGGAGTGAGTGTGAGGGTGTCAGTGTGTCGCTGATGGAGTGAGTTAAATCGGGTCAGGGTCAGGGTGATGGAGTGAGTGTGAGGGGGTCAGGGTGAGGATGATGGAGTGAGTGTGTGTGGGTCAGTGTGACAGTAATGGAGTGAGTGTGAGGGGGTCAACGTGACAGTGATATAGTGCATCTGAGGGGATCAGTGTGAGGGTGATGGAGTGAGTGTGAGGGGGTCAGTGTGAAGCTGACTCAGTGAGTTTAATGGAGTCAGTGTGACGGAGATAGTGTGAGTGTGATGGTGTCAGGGTAAAGGTGAAGGAGTGAGTGTGAGGGGGTCAGAGTGACGGTGATGGAGTGAGTGTGAGGTGGTCAGGGTGACGGTGATGGAGTGAGTGTGAGGGAGTCAGGGTGATGTGATGGAATGAGTTTGAGCTAGTCAGGATGATGGTGATGAAGTGAGTGTGAGGACATCAGGGTGACGGTGATGGAGTGAGTGTGCGGGGGTGAGGGTGACTTTGATGGAGTGACTGTGAGGATGTCAGGGTGACTGTGATGGAGTGACTGTGAGGGGGTCACAGTGAGGGTGATGGAGTGAGTGTGTGTGGGTCAGTATGACAGTGATGGAGTGAGTGTGAGGGGGTCAATGTGACAGTGATATCGTGCATCTGAGGGGGTCAGTGTGAGGGTGATGGAGTGAGTGTGAGGGGGTCAGTGTGACGCTGACGGAGTGAGTTTAATGGAGTCAGTGTGACGGAGATGGTGTGATGGCGTCAGGGTAAAGGTGAAGGAGTAAGTGTGATGGGGTCAGAGTGACGGTGAAGGAGTGAGTGTGAGGGGGTCAGAGTGACGGTGATGGAGTGAGTGTGAGATTGTCAGTGTGATGGTGATGGAGTGAGTGTGAGGTGGTCAGGGTGACGGTGATGGAGTACGTGTGTGTGGGTCAGGGTGACGGTGATGGAGTGAGTGTGAGGGAATCAGGGTGACAGTGATGGAGTGAGTGTGAGGATGTCAGGGTGATGTGATGGAGTGAGTGGGAGGAGGTCCGGGTGACAGTGATGGAATGAGTGGGAGGACGTCCGGGTGACAGTGATGGAATGAGTGTGGAGGTGTCAGGGTGACGGTGATGGAGTAAGTGTGACGGGGTCAGGGTGACGGTGATGGAGTGAGTGTGAGGGGGTCAGTTTGACAGTGATGGAGTGAGTGTGAGAGTGTCAGTGTGACGCTGATGGAGTGAGTTTAATGGGGTCAGTGTGAAGGAGATTGACTGAGTGTGAGGGGGTCAGGGTGACGGTGATGGAATGAGTGTGAGGGGGTCAGGGTGATGGTGATGGAGTGAGTGTGAGGGAATGAGTGTGACTGTGATGGGGTGAGTGTGAGTGGATCAGTGTGACTGTGATGGAGTGAGTGTGACGAGGTCAGTGTGACTGTGATGGAGAGAGTGTGAGGGGAAAGGGTGAGGATAATGGAGTGAGTGTGAGCGGGTCAGGGTGATGGTGATGAGTGAATGTGTGGGGGTCAGGATGACAGTGATGAGTGAGTGTGTGGGTGTCAGGGTGATGGTGGTGAGTGAGTGTGAGGGGGTCAGGGTGGCGGTGATGGAGTTAGTGTGAGGGGGTCAAAGTGACAGAGAAGGAGTGAGTGTGTCGGGGTCAGGGTGACAGTGATGGAATGAGTGTGAGCGGGTCAGGGTGACGGTGAAGAAGTGAGTGTGACGGGGTCAGTGTGACGGTGATGGAGTGAGTGTGAGGGGGTCAGTTTGACGGTGATAGAGTGAGTGTGAGGGGGTCAGGCTGACGGTGATGGAGTGAGTGTTAGGTCGTCAGGGTGATGGTGATGGAGTGAGTGTGAGGGGGTCAGTTTGACGGTGATGGAGAGAGTGTGAGGGGGACATTTTGACGGTGATGGAATGAGTGTGAGGGGGTGAGGGTGACTGTGAAGGGGGGAGTGTGAGGGGATCCGTGTGATGGTGATGCAGTGAGTGAGAGGGGGTCAGGGTGAGGGTGATGGAGTGAGTGTGAGGGGGTCAATGTGATCCTGATGGAGTGAATGTGAGGGGGTCAGTGTGACCTAGATGGAGTGAGTGTGAGATGGTCAGACTGTCGGTGATGGAGTGAGTGTGAGGGGTTCAGTTTGACGGTGATGGAGAGAGTGTGAGGGGGACATTTTGACGGTGATGGAGTGAGTGTGAGGGGGTTAGGGTGACGGTGATGGAGTGAGTGTGAGGGGGTCAGTTTGACGGTGATGGAGAGAGTGTGAGGGGGACATTTTGACGGTGATGGAATGAGTGTGAGGGGGTGAGGGTGACTGTGAAGGGGGGAGTGTGAGGGGATCCGTGTGATGGTGATGCAGTGAGTGAGAGGGGGTCAGGGTGAGGGTGATGAAGTGAGTGTGACGGGGTCAGTGTGACGGTGATGGAGTGAGTGTGAGGGGTTCAGTTTGACGGTGATGGAGAGAGTGTGAGGGGGACATTTTGACGGTGATGGAGTGAGTGTGAGGGGGTTAGGGTGACGGTGATGGAGTGAGTGTGAGGGGGTCAGTTTGACGGTGATGGAGAGAGTGTGAGGGGGACATTTTGACGGTGATGGAATGAGTGTGAGGGGGTGAGGGTGACTGTGAAGGGGGGAGTGTGAGGGGATCCGTGTGATGGTGATGGAGTGAGTGAGAGGGGGTCAGGGTGAGGGTGATGGAGTGAGTGTGAGGGGGTCAATGTGATCCTGATGGAGTGAGTGTGAGGGGGTCAGTGTGAGGCTGACGGAGTGAGTTTAATGGAGTCAGTGTGACGGAGATGGAGTGAGTGTGAGGGGGGTCAGGTTGATGGTGAATGAGTGAGTGTGAGGGGGTCAGAGTGACGGTGATGCAGTGATTGTCAGGGTGTCAAAGTGACGGAGAAGGAGTGAGTGTGTCGGCGTCAGGGTGACAGTGATGGAGTGAGTGTGAAGGGGTCATGGTGACGGTGACGGGATTATTGTGAGAGGTTCAGGGTGACGATGATGGACTGAGTGCGAGGGGTTCAGGGTGACGGTGATGGAGTGAATGTGACGGGGTCAGGGTGAAGTTGCTGGAGTGAGTGGGTGAGGGTCAGGATGACGATGGTGCAGTGAGTGGGACGAGGTGATGGTGATGGTAATGGAGTGAGTGTGAGGGGGTCAGTGTGATGGTGATGGAGTGAGTGTGAGGGGATCAGTGTGACGGTGATGGAGTGAGTGGGTGGTGGTCAGTGTGACGGTGATGGAGTGAGTGTGTGTGGGACAAGTGACGGTGATGGAGTAAGTGTGAGGGGGTCTGGGTGGCAGTGATGGAGTGAGTGTGAGGCGGTCAGGCTGACGGCGATGGAGTGAATGTGAGGTTGTCATTGTGACAGTGATGGAGTGACTGTGAGGGGGTCAGTTTGACGGTGATGGAGTGAGTGTGAGGTGGTCAGAGTGATAGTGATGGAGTGAGTGTGAGAGGGTCAGTTTGACGGTGATGAAATGAGTGTGAGGGGGTCAGTGTGACGCTGACGGAGTGAATGTGAGGGAATGAGTGTGACGGTGATGGAGTGAGTGTGAGTGGATCAGTGTGACTGTGATGGAGTGAGTGTGACGAAGTCAGTGTGACTGTGATGGAGAGAGTGTGAGGGGTAAAGTTAGAGGATAATGGACTGAGTGTGAGGGAGTCAGGGTGACGGTGATGGAGTGAGTATGAGGCAGTCTAGGTGATGGTGATGGAGTGAGTGTGAGGGGATGAGTGTGACGTTGATGGAGTGAGTGTGTGTGGGGGTCAGGGTGACAGTGACGGAATGAGTGTGAGGGAGTCAGGGTGACAGTGATAGAGTGAGTGTGAGGGTGTCAGGGTGATGGTGAAGGAGTGTTTGTGTGGGGGTCAGGGTGACGGTGAAGGAGTGACTGTGAGGTGGTCAGGGAGACGGTGATGGGGTTAGTGTGAGGGGGTCACGGTGACAGTGATGGAGCGAGTATGAGGGGGTCAGTGTGATGGAGATGGTGTGAGGGTGAGGGGGTGAGGGTGAGGATGATGGAGTGAGTGTGGGCAGTCTGGGTGACGGTGATGGAGTGAGTGTGAGGTGTTCTGGGTGACGGTGATGGAGTGAGTGTGAAGGGGTCGGTTTGACGGTGATGAAGTGAGTGTGAGGGTGTCAGTCTGACGCTGATGGAGGGAGTATAATGGGGTCAGTGTGACGGAGATAGATTGAGTGTGTGGGTGTCAGTGTGACGGTGATGGAGTTAGTGTCAGAGGGTCAGTGCGACTGTGCTCGTGTGAGTGTGAGGGGGTCAGTGTGACGGAGATGGTGTGAGTATGATAGTGTCAGGGTAAAGGTGAAGGAGTGAGTGTGAGGGGGTCAGAGTGACGGTGAAGGAGTGAGTGTGAGGGGGTCAGAGTGACGGTGATGGAGTGAGTGTGAGATTGTCAGTGTGATGGTGATGGAGTGTGAGGTTGTCAGGGTGACGGTGATGGAGTACGTGTGTGTGGGTCAGGGTGACGGTGATGGAGTGAGTGTGAGGGAATCAGGGTGACGGTGATGGAGTGAGTGGGAGGACGTCCGGGTGACAGTGATGGAATGAGTGTGAGCGGGTCAGGGTGATGGTGATGGAGTGAGTGTGAGGATGTCAGGATGACAGTGATGGAGTGAGTGTGGGGGTGTCAGGGTGACGGTGATGGAGTGAGTGTGAGGTGGTCAGGGTGACGGTGATGGAGTAAGTGTGACGGGGTCAGGGTGACGGTGATGGAGTGAGTGTGAGGGGGTCAGTTTGACGGTGATGGAGTGAGTGTGAGGGGGTCAGTGTGACGCTGACGGAGTGAGTTTAATGGGGTCAGTGTGAAGGAGATTGACTGAGTGTGAGGGGGTCAGGGTGACGGTGATGGAATGAGTGTGAGGCGGTCAGGGTGATGGTGATGGAGTGAGTGTGAGGGAATGAGTGTGACTGTGATGGAGTGAATGTGAGTGGATCAGTGTGACTGTGATGGAGTGAGTGTGACGAGGTCAGTGTGACTGTGATGGAGAGAGTGTGAGGGGGAAACGGTGAGGATAATGTACTGAGTGTGAGGGAGTCAGGGTGACGGTGATGGAGTGAGTCTGAGGCAGTCTAGGTGATGGTGATGGAGTGAGTTTGAGGGGATGAGTGTGACGTTGATGGAGTGAGTGTGGGGGTCAGGGTGACGGTGACAGAATGAGTGTGAGGGAGTCAGGGTGACAGTGATGGAGTGAGTGTGAGGGGGTCAGGGTGATGGTGAAGGAGTGTTTGTGTGGGGGTCAGGGTGACGGTGAAGGAGTGACTGTGAGGTGGTCAGTTTGACGGTGATGGAGTGAGTGTGAGGGGGTCTGGGTGACAATGTTGGAGTGAGTGTGAGGGGGTCAGGCTGACGGCGATGAAGTGAATGTGAGGGGATCAGTGTGAAGTTGATGGAGTGAGTGTGAGAGTGTCAGGATGACAGTGATGCAGTGAGTGTGAGGGTGTCATGGTGACAGAGATGGAGTGAGTATGAGGGGGTCAGTGTGATGGAGATGGTGTGAGGGTGAGGGGGTGAGGATGATGGAGTGAGCGTGGGCAGTCTGGGTGACGGTGATGGAGTGAGTGTGAGGTGTTCTGGGTGACGGTGATGGAGTGAGTGTGAGGGGGTCGGTTTGACGGTGATGGAGTGAGTGTGAGGGGGTCTGGGTGACAATGTTGGAGTGAGTGTGAGGGGGTCAGGCTGACGGCGATGAAGTGAGTGTGAGGGGATCAGTGTGAAGTTGATGGAGTGAGTGTGAGAGTGTCAGGATGACAGTGATGCAGTGAGTGTGAGGGTGTCATGGTGACAGAGATGGAGTGAGTATGAGGGGGTCAGTGTGATGGAGATGGTGTGAGGGTGAGGGGGTGAGGGTGAGGATGATGGAGTGAGCGTGGGCAGTCTGGGTGACGGTGATGGAGTGAGTGTGAGGTGTTCTGGGTGACGGTGATGGAGTGAGTGTGAGGGGGTCGGTTTGACGGTGATGGAGTGAGTATGAGGGGGTCAGTGTGATGGAGATGGTGTGAGGGTGAGGGGGTGAGGGTGAGGATGATGGAGTGAGTGTGGGCAGTCTGGGTGACGGTGATGGAGTGAGTTTGAGGTGTTCTGGGTGACGGTGATGGAGTGAGTGTGAGGGGGTCCGTTTCACGGTGATGAAGTGAGTGTGAGGTTGTCTGTCTGACGCTGATGGAGGGAGTATAATGGGGTCAGTGTGACGGAGATAGAGTGAGTGTGTGGGTGTCAGTGTGACGGTGATGGAGTGAGTGTCAGAGGGTCAGTGCGACTGTGCTCGCGTGAGTGTGAGGGGGTCAGTGTGACGGAGATGGTGTGAGTGTGATGGTATCAGGGTAAAGGTGAAGGAGTGAGTGTGAGGGGGTCAGAGTGACGGTGATGGAGTACGTGTGTGTGGGTCAGGGTGACGGTGATGGAGTGAGTGTGAGGGAATCAGGGTGACGGTGATGGAATGAGTGTGAGCGGGTCAGAGTGACGGTGATGGAGTGAGTGTGAGGATGTCAGGGTGACAGTGATGGAGTGAGTGTCTGGGTGTCAGGGTGACGGTGATGGAGTAAGTGTGACGGGGTCAGGGTGACGGTGATGGAGTGAGTGTGAGGGGGTCAGTTTGACGGTGATGGAGTGAGTGTGGGGGTGTCAGGGTGACGGTGATGGAGTAAGTGTGAGGTGGTCAGGGTGACGGTGATGGAGTAAGTGTGACGGGGTCAGGGTGACGGTGATGGAGTGAGTGTGAGGGGGTCAGTTTGATGGTAATGGAGTGAGTGTGAGGGTGTCAGTGTGACGCTGACGGAGTGAGTTTAATGGGGTCAGTGTGAAGGAGATTGACTGAGTGTGAGGGGGTCAGGGTGACGGTGATGGAATGAGTGTGAGGGGGTCAGGGTGATGGTGATGGAGTGAGTTTGAGGGAATGAGTGTGACTGTGATGGAGTGAGTGTGAGTGGATCAGTGTGACTGTGATGGAGTGAGTGTGACGAGGTCAGTGTGACTGTGATGGAGAGAGTGTGAGGGGGAAAAGGTGAGGATGATGAAGTGAGTGAGAGAGGGTCCGGGTGATGGTGAAGGAGTGAGTGTGAGAGGGTCCGGGTGACAGTGATGGAGTGAGTGTGAGGGCCTCAGGGAAAGGATAATTGCGTGTGTGAGGGGATCAGTGAGATTGAGATAGACTATGATAAATTATGATGAAAAGCAGAAATTAAAGAAAAGGAAGTGAAGAAGAAAGAGAGAAAAGGAGAGAAAAAAGCTGAGAGTTCCAACTTCAAAAGTTAGCAATTAGAGAGGAACGTTGACATAGAAGGTGGAGATGGAGGTAGATGGTAGGCTGGATGAGGAGGATAGTGAGGTTGAACAACATTCCTGAAGAAGGGCTTATGCCCGAAACGTCGATTCTCCTGTTCCCTGGATGCTGCCTGACCTGCTGCGCTTTTCCAGCAACACATTTTCAGCTCTGATCTCCAGCATCTGCAGACCTCACTTTCTCCTCCAACCTTTTAGTAGCCAATGGCCTAATGGGGTTCTTTTTAAATACACCCAGGCATTATCTAAATTTGATGAGAAGGAAGTGGAAGCCTTTTGAATTTCATTTGAGAAAGTGGCTAAACAAATGCAGTGCTCAGTGACCATATGGATTTAGTTGATCCAAACAAAGCTGATAGGTATTTGCATCCCTATTGGAGGAGGTATCTGGCCAGTATGAGGTGGTGAAGAAAGCCATCTGAAGTGTAAATGAGGTTGTGCCAGAAGCTGACAGACAGTGTTTCAGGAATCTGAAAAAGGGTCCCTGGTTAAACGCACATTGAGTTTGAAAGGATAAAACAAAATAATTTTGAAATGTACGTAAGGGTATTAAAAACAGAGCAAAACTATGACACTGTTAGAGAGATTCTTATTTTGGAGAAGTTCAACAATTCACTTCCTGCAGTTGTGCGAACTCGTGTGGAAGAGCAGAGAGTTACAACGGCAAGGTTAGAAGCTGAAATGGCTGATGATGATGATTGAGTTCAGAAATCAAAGTTTGGTTTCTGTGAGAGATTGAGGAGAATGTGCGAGATCTTCTTAAAACATTTACCTGTGAGAGTAAGGTTTACTGGCATAGGCCAGGAGTAGCAGGTAAAGGGGTTACGGCATTAAGAGGTACGGAAGTATGTAATTCTTTTATGCTGATACATGAGGAGGTATGTCATTGAGAAGGACTATTGGAGACATGAGAAGTGCTCCATTATGTAATGTGTGGTTGGAGTGTCCAGTGGAAACATCAACAGATTTATTCCACAACGGGGAAGGAGGCCGTGAGCTTGGCGTTAGCGTTACAACATTTCAGCATTTAAATGTGAATAACATACATGAGCCAAATCTTTTTCACTGATCGTGACCCCTTAAAGTTTTTGAAGAAGTTTAGGGAGAGAAATACCAGTCTGTTTTTATTGAGCTTATTATTTCTGCCAGTCAACTTGAAATCATACAGGTGACAGGGCGAGAAAACCTAAGTTTTGACATGTTGTGGAGACTTGGATGAAGAAAATCAAAGGCATTCTGCGGCAGGAGTAAAATGACTGAAATTGAAACTAGTTGCGAACAATTGTATGCTCAGAGTCTATGTAATATATATATATATATATATATATATATATTGCAAACTTCTAACAGAGGAAGACTAGGAGGTCTAAAATGAATCCACTGTTGTATATTGATGGATTATTTTATTAAAGGTGGAGTCGTGAGGATACTAACACTGTAAAAAGGTTATTTTCTCTTGGGTTTTTTTTTTGAAGAGAGGTTTTAAAGGCAGAGGTGCAGAACTGCTGTCTGAAAACAGTTTAAGTAAATAACTGAGAAATCCTTTAGGTTTCATTAAAACGGTGGTAACAATGGAAGGGCAGAGGCCAGCTCTCCCAGACCAGGTTTTCTCGTTTTGTTTTTAGCTGCAGCATTCAGAAGCTGTTGGGCATCCCAGACGGGTTGGAAGTTTCAATATATGATCCCCCGCTGCTTTTCTCTCTGAGATCTCTGTTGACGTTGTTTTCTCCTGGATTGGAAAACTGCTGTAAGGATCTGTATTTGAATATATCTTTGTATCAAGTGGTGTAAACCAAGAAGGAACGGTATTTGTTATTTGTGTAAGTGTTTCAACATATAAGCTATCCCAAAGTGTTCTTTTCTTTGATTGTATTGTAAAGCATTTTAATAGATTATATTTTGCTTGATGTCGAATGGTTTGACCAGTCACAACATATCTGGAACGCACACTTCCCATCTATATTCAAAATAAGTAGAGGTTTGTATCTAAACGGCCTTATTAAAACATTTTGGGGGGATATGGACTGGTCCACAGCACTTGTAGCCGAGGGGTTTGTGACTGACTCCTGTAACTGAAAATTTAGAGGAGGGGCTGGGGATGGTTTGCTGGAGGATGTGCTGTGAGCTGCCTCAGACATTCAGGGAGACCTGAGGATTTGGTGACCCAACTCGGGATGGAGCATGGGGACTGTAGTTACCACATCTGGGTCTGTAACATGAACACAAAATGGAGCAGAGGCTGCAGATAGGGGAAGCTTGAAACCACACAGTGAGTGCGTGTGGAAAGGGATCTGCTGTATCCACCTCAGGTTTTCCAGGAACAGCTTCCCAAGCTTCACTTAACCCAGGAGCAGAGTGTGAGGGACACTGATTGCACAAGGAGCTGTTCACAGAGCGGTGACACCTCCTTCAACACGACCTACAGCTTCACACCAGGGGGAGGATGGTGCTGCCAGTGGCTGTTAGGGTCACAGTTTCATTCAGCTTTTATGATCCAGAACTTTCCAGGCAGGACTAGGTGACATATCCATCATTTCCCAGTATCTCAACATCAATGTCACCAGTCAGTGATGGAGGATATATGGTGGATGAGGTATTACATTGTTTCTCCCACAGCAGGGAGCTGCCGGGTGTATCCAGTATAGTAAGATTCCCGTTGGTGTACATGGCATCTGCGGAGAACTCATGTCATTGCGGAGAGGTAGAGGAACTGAAGGAGTTCTCTCTCTATTAATGTTACAGTGTGTCCATGCACAGTACATCATGTTGGTGAATACCCACTGTCCTGGCAGCAGTCACGGCCTCTTCGTTCAGAAGCCGTCAGCCATTCCCATCGTCATCGGGTCTCCACGTAGAAAGAAATGAATATATCTTAGATAAAGGCCGTCCCCTTGATGGACGTTTCAAAACACCATCCCCACCACTAATCAACCACATCAAAGTATTCCATGTGTACGGAGAGCAATAGGGTCGCTAGCAGTGTCTCGGAGCAGACGATCAGTGATGGAGCAAAACCTCCCATGTCTGAACGGATCTGAGTGAACCTCCCAGTGCACAGTATTACTAAATCCTGTAATCCCTCTCCATTTCAGTAACATATTGCTTTCCATTATTCCTGTAAATGAAATGACAGGTTATATCATGTTAAATTCCACCTGCCAAACAATTGTCTATTGCCTTTACTTCTCTGAATCTATTTGCAGACTCTCCACCCTCTCTTGATAATTTAATCTCTTGCTTACCACAGTGACATCACCAAACTCAGCATCTGTATACCTGTTCCATCCTCCTGATCATTAATATAGATTGTAAGTAGTTGAGGACCCAGCGCTGGTCATTGTGTGACCCTACTGGTTACGTTCTGTCTAACTGATTGAGGCTGATTTATCCTGAGTGCCTGCTTCCTGTATGATACCCAGTCCTCCCCCATTCCTGTGCAACAGTCGAAGGGTTGAATAAGAACAAGGAGCATCTGTGAGGAATCCAAACCCTCGATGAGGCTGATGTCAACGCGGCCTCTGTTCCACTTTCCTGCCATCTCTCCATCCTAAAACTCTAGTCTCTTGTTGTCAATTGCGCCACATGAAAACAAAATCCACTCCACATCTCCACTTTAAATTACTTTTAGCATTTTACAGACCTCAATGAGATCTCCTTTCATTCTTATAAACTCGAGAGTATAGGCCTAAACTGCTCAATTTCTCTTCATAAGACAAACACTTCAAATATGGAATCAATCTAATGAAGCTCTTCTGAATTGCCTCCAATGGAAATACCTCATTCTGCAGGACACCCAAACTGTACTCCAGTAGCAGCCTCACTATGCCTTGCATAGCTGCACCAACACTCCCTACCTTTCTACTCTATCCTTTTATAAATAAACACTGAAATTATGCTGGCATTTCTCATTACTTGCAGTACCCGCATGCAGGTTTTCTGTGATATGCAAGCAGACACCCAGATACCTCTGCACCTAAGCACTTTGAACTTTCCCTCCATTTAGATAATAATTTGTCTTTCTATAATACTGGCCAAATTGAATAGTCCCATATTTATTCATTGTAATTTTCCTTGCCAAATGTTGGCCCATTCACCCAACCTATCTATATAGTTTTAATATCTCTTGCATCATCATTCCGAAGTAATTTCCCACCAGTAGAAGTGTCATCCGAAAATGTGGCATCGTATTTTCTATCCTGTCAACCGAGTACAGTAATACCATCGATCGCAAATGGTTGAGGCATGAGTACTGAAATCAATGGCACCCCACAAATTGCATTTATTCCATCTGACTACATTTTGTTGGTTAACCAATCCTCCATCCAAGCTAATAAATTACTCCTAAACCCATGTTGTCTGTTCTTACCACTTACTTTTTAGAGAAGCGACATATCCCATGCCTTCAGGAAGACCAGATATGTTCCATCTCCAAGATTCCCACGATCCACCTCGTTTGTGACATCTTCAAACAACTCAAACAAACAATTCAAACACGATTTAACCTTTGTAAAACCATGTTGACTCTGACGGATTGTAGTTTAAGTTTGAAAATGTCCTGAATAATGGACTCTAACAATTTGCCTTAAATTACAATAGTTTATTGTTACACTTTAGTCCCTAATGTATACCATTATTATAAGTTCTTCTCTTTCGAAAACCTTTACATTTTCTTTGAATTCCTGTTTAATGGGCACAAGACTTTAAGAGATCTGCTCCAATTGCTGTGTAAGAGCCATGTGTCACTGAATGGACTCATCATCCTGCTGATGTACAAAATCGATGAGCTGACGTCTT
This sequence comes from Chiloscyllium plagiosum, assembly GCF_037043375.1. NCBI lineage: Eukaryota > Metazoa > Chordata > Chondrichthyes > Orectolobiformes > Hemiscylliidae > Chiloscyllium > Chiloscyllium plagiosum. The sequence goes on from NW_028270159.1 coordinate 60,919,419, forward strand.
TCTGGTGTTCCCACGTTGTCATCTCCAAGGCCAGAATGACATCCTCCTGTTGACGTTTTAGAGGATTGGGAGATTATGGAATCTTCCTGTTGCTGTGTAACATTTTGAGGGGCTGATGGGTCTTCTCATACTTCTCCATAACAGATGGAAATACTGAACGGTCTCCTCATGTATCCCGGAGATTGGTCTTCTCTTGTTCCCATATAACAGACACGTGTCTAAATGACCTCTTCCTTTCTCATGAAAGAAGTCTCAGATAGTTTTTATCCTTATCCAATTCCCTTGCAATAGGGTCGGTGTATCTGAATGGCCTCCTGTTATCTCAGTGTAACAATCTCCAGTCACTGTGTAACCGCTTTCAGCTCCTATGTTACAGACTTGAGGAGGCTGAATGGACTGATCCTGTTGCTGTTTAACAGGATACTGGTGCAGCATGGCCTACTGTTATAGGCTCGAGTGGATGATTGGCCTCCCTCTGTAAATGTATAACAGGTTCCAGGAGCTGAATAGCCTTGTCCTGTTTTGGTGTTACAGGTTCAAGGCCTGAATATCCTCTTGTTGTTCCTGTGTAACAGGCTGGAGAATGGAATGGATTCCTCCACTATCTGTGTAATTCGCTTCACTTGTTGACTCCTTCTGTCATCTATGTTGAAATAAGATCATCCTTAATTTATGTAAACTCCAATGGCTACTGGGTCAACCTGATCATCCTTTCATTATAAGCTAGCACCTTCATTGCAGGATCAGCTGAGGGAACCATCTGTGAGCTGCTTCCAATATAACAACATCCTTTCTTCATTGAAGAGATTAAATCTGTACACACTACTCCAGATGTTATCTAACTAAGACCCTGTTCAGCAGCAGCAACACTTTACCAGCCTGCTGTAAGGTTCCCACCCAGGTTAGAGCTGTCTCAGCTCTCTGGGGGAATACAGAGCATTGCTGAACGATCATTGTCCTTCTCTACTCCACTAGCATAACGGGAGATCTGGAGAAATTAAAGTTTGAGAAGATCACAAATGATGTGGCGAGATGATCTCTACCATTAATCTCCCCAGAGCCCACGTCGCTCAGATTCCGCAGAATCCAGTAAAGTGGAGCGCAAAAACAGCAAGGAGGAGCAAACATTGATGGGAGTTATATGTCAAAGTGAAAGCTGCAATACAAATGCTGGACATGTTATAAAACAGGAAATGAGATATACACATTAGTGGGTACTGCAGTAATAATGTACTGTTTAAATTATATCTAAACTGTGTTAACCCAATTGAATGATAATGCTGGGAAAAATGGATTTCATGACTGTGTGTGAGATGGTTTACATGAACATTATGTCGAGCACTGAGCTCGAGATCAGGTTATTTCGGAATTGGTGTTGAGTGATCAGAAGAGCTAATTGAAAATTTTGCTGTAAAGGACATTTTGGGAACCAGTGACCAAAATGTATTGGTTTTCTTTTATGCTGTTTGAGTACACGACAGTTTTTGTTTTATTTGAAGTAACTGTTATAAATCTGAGTCATGCAAGCCATGAGGGTGTGAGGAGAAAGTGGGGACTACAGATGCCGGAGATGAGAGTCGAAGAGTGTGGTGCTGGGAAACACAGTCAGGCAGCATACTAAGAGCAGATAAACCGATGTTTCGGGCATAAGCCCATCATCAGGAATGAAGTTTATTGGCCAAGGGGGCTGAGAGATAAATGAGAAGGGGGTGCGACAGGGGGGAGATAGTTGGGAATGCGATAGGTAGATGAAGGTGGGGTTGAAAGTGATAGGTGACGAAGGGAGACAGAATGCCTCATCTACTGCATCCATTAAACCCAATGTGGTCTTCTCTACATTGGCGAGGCAGGAGGTCAACTTGTGGATCATTTCAGAGAACATCCCTGGGACAGCCACATTGAACATCTCCATCGCCTTGTAGCTGAGCACTTTAACTCCCCTTCCCACTCTGCCAAGGACATGAGGGTCCTGGGCCTGCTCCATCGCCAAACCCGAGCCACCAGAAACCTGGAGGAAGAAAGCCTTGTCTTCTGCCTTGGGACCCTCCAACCACAGGGGATCATAGTGGATTTCCCAATTTCCCCATTTCCCCTAATCCCACCTTATCCCACTCCAACCTTCCAAGTCAGCACCACCCTTTTGAACATTCCTGTGTGTCCACCTTCCTTCCTATCAACCTAGTCCACCCTCCTCTCCGACTATCACTTTCAACTCCACCTTCTTCTTGCTATTAGATGAAAGGAGGCAGCTTAGAAGAATGCCAAGTGTTGTAGTAATCCAGTGGATTCAGAGAGATGTAGGACCCAGCAAAGGATGACCAAGAAACTGAGAAGAAAATCAAAAAGAGAAAAAGCGTGCAAACGAAAGAAAAACATAAAGACTGCTAAAAATAGTCTATCAATGTATGAAAAAAATAAAAACAAGGCCAAACGTGTAACTGTGGGTGTGCGTTCACGATAATTTATTGCAGAGAACAGATAAATCGCAGCGAAAAGAAACAGTTTCTTTGTGTCTATCTTCATGGAAGAATGTCAAGAAATTGTTCCAGAAATACCAAGTGACCATGGGACTTGTGTAAGTAAAGTCTAAGATCATTCCTATCAGTGTTAAGGTCATCTTTGAAAAGAAAGCTGGATTGAGTATTTATAAATCTGACAGACTAGATGTACATCATACAAGAATTTCAGAGAAAGCAGCAATAGACATATTGATTGCATCGCGGATTTTCACTTTATTTTCCGACACATTCCCGAAAGTCATTTAGCCAATCTGGATAAGGCAAAGGTTATAAATATTATCCAATAGTTTAAGAAAGGATGAAGATGGAGAGTGGTGAACTACAGACCAGTAACTTGTCATCCGCAGTCGGGTGTCTGTTGGACTCGATTACAAAGAACATGCTACTAGGTATATAGAAGGTAATAACGTAACTGGGGAGTATGGTAATGTATCGATGAAAGGAAAACCAGAAGTGGCAAACATTGTTTTAAAATGGTTTGAAGATGATTCTTGTGGACATAGGCAATGAAGAACCAATGGATAACGTATAGTTGGATATTCATGAGCGTTTTTTAAAGAACTCACACAGTAAGCTCATAAGAAAAGTTAAAGTGAGAGGTATTGGGAAGAACATATGCAAATGGGAAAGTAAAAATTAGGTTTACATTCATGTGAATGTAATTGGAATATAGAGGATGTAGTGCACCAGTTGCATCGAGTGTTCATGAGGCTACACTTAGAGTACTGAGTATCTTTCGGAGTACCAATCTAAGAAAGAATGTACTGACTACAGAGGAACTGCAAAAGGTATTATCCAGATTAATCCCTAAAATGGCAAGATTGTCTGATGTGGACAACCAGGCCTGTGATCTCGAGTTTCAAAACATGAGAGGTGATTGCAGTGAATCTTTGAAACATAGCGGGGACTGAATAAGAGAGGAACATGGAGAAGTACAAGTAGGCGAGATCAGGGAGAATCCCACGATATTCTACACGGACAAGTAGAACAGAATAATCAGCAGTTAGTGTGCATTAGAAACCAAAGGGGCAATCTATGTGTCAAGCTGGAGAACATTGATGGATTGTTACATGAGACCTTCACATCTATTTTACTTGGGCGAAGGAGGAGGCAGGTACAGAATTCAAGAAGATGGATGGGGAAGCTCTTAAACAGATTGATGTAAAATACGAGAAAGAATTTGAGGCTTTGTTCTGTATAAATTTGGACCAATCTCCATGTCTGAATGAGTTGTATCACAGACGGCTGTCGGGGTCAAGGGAGGAAAGACCTTGACTGAATATTTTAATTAAAATCTGACCATAGGGGACGTGCCAGAGAACTCGAGAACTGCTAATACAATTCCACTTCACAGTAAGGTTGGGAAAGATAGACAGGTAACTATAAATGAGCGAGTATTAGATCACTGTTAGTGAAACTACTGAAGAAAATAGGGAAGGAGAAAATTGAACTCCAATCAGAGTCACAAGGTTTGATCAGGGATAATCATCATGACTTTATCAGAAGGAAGTCACATCCAATGTATTTGATTGCATTAGTTTGAGGAGGTCGATTGTTTAGTTTTGTAGGAAGGCCTTTGGAAAGATTTCCACCTGGGAAACTGAAAAATAATGTAAAATCTCACAATATGATGGATAAGTTGACAAATTACAACGAAAATTGTCTTAGTCGCAGGAGACAGAGGGTGTGGGAGAAGGCTGCTTGTGTGGCTGGAGACCAATATCCCCTGGTGTACCACAGGGATCAGTGCTGTGTCCCTTATTGTTTGTGTTATTCAAAAAAAAAGGTGTGAATGTGGAGGGGGCTAGATGGAGATTGGGGGAGCTGTGATAAGTAAGTGTATGTTTGACATAAAGATTGGCTGGGTGATTCGCAGTGAGGAGGAAGGCCTTAAGTTACAGGAAGATGCAGATGGAATGGTCAGATGGGCAGATCAATGGCACATAGAATGTAACCCTGATAAAGATGAGGTGATGCACTTTGGGAGAAGGAACCAGGCAGGGGAGGACTCAATGAATGGCAGCACACTGGGAACCTCAGAGTGTGCTTCTCCACACATCCCTGAATGTGACTGGACAGGTTAATGGACTAGTTAAGAATTGAACCTTGGGTTTCCTAATCAGGGTGTACATTATAAGAGCAATACAGGGCTTTGGTTCGTCCAAAATGGAGTACTGTATGTAGTGCTGGGAGCCACATTCCAGGAAGGATGTGATTGTACTGGAGAGGGTGCAGAGGTGATTCACCAGGATGTTCCCTGGGATGGAGCATATCAGCTATAGGAGAAAGTGAGGTCTGCAGATGCTGGAGATCAAAGTTGAAACTTTATTGCTGGAACAGCACAGCAGGTCAGGCAGCATCCAGGGAACAGGAGATTCGACGTTTCGGGCACAGGCCCTTCTTCAGGAATTCCTGAAGAAGGGCCTGTGCCCGAAACGTCGAATCTCCTGTTCCCTGGATGCTGCCTGACCTGCTGTGCTGTTCCAGCAATAAAGTTTCAACATATCAGCTATAGAGAGAGGCTGGATAAGCTCGGGTTGTTTACTTTGGAGCAGAGAAAGCTGAGAGGTCCGTGATCAGAAGGATACAATTATGAGCGACACGGACAGGGTGGATAGACAGCCGCTGTTCCTTTTAGTCAGTGGGTCAAGAACAAGCCAGTACACTTTTAAAATGAAAACTTTGAGGTTCAGAGAGGATTTAAACTTTTTTTCACCTAGAGGGTATTGTGTTCTGGGATTACTTCCTGAGAGGGGAATTATCAATGGTAACCTCACAATCATTAAAAAGTACTTGGATGAGCATTTGGAAGTGTAATAACATTTTAGGCTACGGGCCTGCTGTAGGGAAGTGGGGCTAATATAGATCGTGCTGTACTTCTGTTGGCACAGAATCAATGCTCCTGTGAGTGTATGGTGTGGAAGGTCAATTATTGAGCAGTTTAAGGCAGGAATTGATGAGTTTCTGAAGAGTATATTCACAAGGGTTATAAGAGGAAACTGTAATAACTTGTTAAATCATGTCAATGTGAGAAATATGAGAAAACAAGTGCAGTTTCCTTACAGGCTGAAACCAGAGAATGGAGAATGGGGAACAGGGAAATGGCAGAACTATGAAGCCACTACTTCAGTTCTGTCTTCACAGAACTTTCTAACAATACAAGGAAAACCAAGTCTGGTGTGGGAAAATGATAGAGTACATGGAACATAGAACATAGTAAGGAAATGGTTTAGGAGAAATTATTGTGGCTGAAAGTAATGGTCATAGACAACACTAACATAGATTTATGAAATGGGAATTATGTTTGAGAAACAGACTGGGAGTCAAATGAAAGAGAAGCAATGGATGTAAAACATTTTGATTTTTAGAAAAATTTTGGTAAAGCCCCAAGCCCGGTTTACAAAATCAAATCTGAGTGGATTGGGGCTAATGTATGGCCATTTTTCTAGAATCGGACAGCTGGCAGGAAACAGTGAATAGAAATAAACAGACTCGTCAAGCAACAGTCTGTAAGGCATAATTCTGTAAGGTATAAGTCATTCCACATCTAGTCAAGAAACGTTGGGGACAATTAAATAATTCACTGGAGGAAGAGATTCCACAAATCACGCCAGCCTCCATGATGGAAAAGCCCAGCACTTCAGTGTATAAGATAAGGCTGATTCATTTGTAACAATCTTTAGTCAGAAGTGCTGAGTGGATGATCTATTTCAGACTATGTCCGAGACTCCCCATCATCTTCCCCGAATATCTCCTGTCTCTTCAGCAGGACGGACACAGCAGAAGTGGCGGCACATTGGGATACAGTTGGAAGGGAATTGCTCTTGGAGTCCTCAACAGTGACTCTGTATCCCATGAAGTCTCATGGCATTAGTTTGCACATGGGAAAGGAAACATCCTGCTGATTACACAGCCTCTTTCAACTGATAAAGCAGTACTCCTCCATGCTTACCAACACTTGGAGGAAGCACTAAGGGTAGCACTTACGCAAGATGTACCCTGGGTGGAGGACTTCAATGTCCACCTCCAAGAGTATCTCAGCTACAGCATTACTGATCGAGCTGGCCGGTTCCTAAAGGATATAACTGCTAGACAGGTTCTGTGGCAGCTGTTGAAGGAACCAACAAGAGGAAAATACTTACTTGACCACAGCCTTACTAATCTGCCAGTTGCAGAAGTATCTGTCCATGACAGTATCGGTAAGAGTGGCCACCACATAGTCATTGTGGAGACAAAGTCACACCTTCACATTGAGAATAACCTCTACCATTTTGGGTGGTACTATCACGGTGCGAAATAGGGCAGACTTCGAACAGATCTAGCAGCTCAAATCTGGGTGTCCATAAGGTGCTGTGGGTCATCAATAGCAGCAGAATTGTACACCCACACAACTTCATGGCTTGGCGTATCCCCCTCACAACAATTACCATCAATCGAGAGGATCAACCTTGGTTCAATGGATGTGCAGGATGGCAGGAGCAGCACTGGGCATACCTGAAAATGAGGTGTCATCCTGATGAAGCCACCAAACAGGATTACTTGTGCACCAAACGGCATAAGCAGTAAGTGATAGACAGAGCTAAGTGATCCCACGAGCAAAGGATCAGATCTAAGCTCTGCAATCCTTCCACATCTAGTTGAGAAACGTTGAGGACAATTAAACAATTCACTGGAGGAAGAGATTCCACAAATAACCCCTTCCTCAATGATGGAAAAGCCCAGCACCTCAATGTATAAGATAAAGCTGATGCATTCGCAACAATCTTCAGTCAGAAATGCTGAGTGGGTGATCCATCTCAGCCTCCTCCAGTGGTCCACAGCGATTCAGTTACCAGTCATCAACCAATTTGATTCAGTCCAGGCGATATCCAGAAACGGTTGGAGATACTGGATATTCCAAAGGGTCCATACTCTGACAACATTCTGGCAATAGTACTGAAAACTTGTGCTCTATAACTTGCCACTCCCCTAGCCAAACTGTTTCAATACAGTTACAACAATGACATTTCCCTGGTTAAGTGGAGAATTACCCCAAGTATCTCCTGTATATAAAAAACAGAACAAATCCAATCCGGCCAATTACCACTCCATCAGTCTACTCTCGATCATCAGTAAAGTGGTGGAAGGTGTCAGTGCTTTTAAGCAGTACCTGCTCAGCAATACCCTGGTCAATGACGCCCAGTTTGGGCTCCACCAGAGCCACGCAGCTCCTGACCTCATTACCGTGGTTCAAACATGGACAAAACAGCTGAATTCCAGAGGTGGGGTGAGAGTGATAGCCCTTTAAATCAAGGCTGCCTTCGACCAAGTGTGGTATCAAGGGGCTTTAGCAACACTGGAATCAATGGGTATCAGGGGCAAACTCCCTGCTGGTTAGAATCATACCTGACACGTAGGAAGATGGTCATGGTTGATGAAGGTCAGTCAACTCAGCTCCAGGACAAGTCTGTAGGAGTCCCTCGGGCAGTGGCCGAAAACGTCTTCAGGGCTGCTTTATTAATGACCTTCCCTCCATTTTAAGGTCAGAAGTGGGGATGTTCGCCAATGATTGTACAATGTTCTGCAACATTTGTGGCTCCTCAGATACTGAAGCAGTCTATGTCCAAATGCAACAAGATCTGGACAGTATCCAGGCTGACAGTGGCAAGTAATATTCAGGCCACACAAATGCCAGACCATGATCATCACCAATAAAATACAATCTTACCTGCCCCTTGGCATTCAATGGTGTTACTATCACTAAATCCCCCAGAATCAAAGTCCTGGTGGGTAATCATTGCTTAGAAACTCACTGGTCTCGCCACATAAACACTAACTATAAGAGCAGGTCAGAAGCTAGGAATACTGCGGCGAGTAACTCACATCCTGACTTCCAAAAGTCTGTCCATACTCTAGAATGCATAAGTTAGAAGTGTGATGGAAGACTCCCAATTTGACTGGATGAGTGCAGCCTCAACAACACTGAAGAAGCTTTACACCATCCAGGACAAAGCAACCAGTCTGACGGTCCCTTCATCCACAATGCTCCACCATCAACGCTCAGCAGCAGCAGCAGCAGTGTTTTACTATCTACATGCTGCAATGAAATGATTCACTAAAGATCCTCAGAGACCATCTTCCCAACTCACGACCACGTCTATCTAGAAGGACAAAGGCTGCAGATGTATGGAAATACTGTCATCTTCAGTTTCCCCTCCAAGCCATTCACCATCCTGACTTGGAAATATATCACCGCTCCTTCACAGTCACTGGGTCAGAAGCCTGGAATTCCCTTCCTCATGGCATTGGAGGTCAACTGCAGCAGGTAGACTGCAGTGTTCAACAAGGCAGCTCGCCACCACCTTCTCAAGGACAACTAGGGACAGGTAATAAATGCTGGCCCAGCCAGTGACTCCGAGATTCACGAAATAAATAAATAGAAATTAACAGAGGGCGGTTGCTGGGGTGTCGCAGGGATCAGTGCTTGGGGCCCAGCTGTTCACAATGTCCTTTAAACATTTGGTTGCTGGAATCAGATACAATATATCCCAGCCTGCTGACAGCACTAACGGATGTGGGATTGTGAGTGGGTGAGGAGGATGTAAAAAAAGCACCAAGAAGACTAAGACATGTGAAGTGAATGGGTAAATACGTGACAGATGGAGAACAATGTGGGAAGAGGTGACGGTGTGTCCTTTGGTGGAAATGATAAATTGGCAGTCTACCATTTGGAAAGGATTGGTTGAAATATGTTGATCTACAAAGGGACGTATGTTCCTGTTTGTTGTTTCCTTCTGCATAAAACTCTGAGGCCCATGCAGTGCAATGAGTTCTGTTCCAGAAGTCAATACTGGGCATGGCATTGGCACGCTGACCAGTGTACATAGATCCACCAAGTGGGGAGCTGCAACATTAAAAAGGATCTGCATCTCCTTGTACACCAGATGCTGAAAGCAATATTGCAGAAACAGAAAGCAGTGAGGAAGAAAAATGGTGAGTTGACCTTCGTTTCAGGGGGATGTGAATCCAGAAGTAAGGGTGTCTTACTGCAGCTGTACAGGGCCTGGTGAGATATCATCTCGAACATTGTGCAGTATTGTGTGTAGTTTTGGTCTGCTTACCTAATAAAGGACAAACCTGACATTGATGGAGAGCAGTGAAGGATGACCAGACTGATCTCTGGGATGACGGGCTTGTTGTGGGAGCAGAGATTGGGGAGACAGGGCCAGTATTCCACGGGGTTTAGGAAAATGAGTGGAGATCTCAGTGAAATATACGAAACTCTGACAGGGTGAGTCAGATTGGAAGCAGGTCACTCTGCACTGAGACTGGTGAACCTGGGGAATTCACTCGTACCTCGAAACTGAGACATTGATTATAGATAAGGATTTCGAGACAGTAAAGGAATGGTGGGAGAGCAGGAGCATGGTGTGGAAATGAAGGGCCAACCATCAGCGTGCCAATGCCATGCCCAGTATTTACTTCTGGAACAGAACTCATTGAATTGGGTAGCAAACTCAATGGACCAAACGTACTACTGCTCTTCCTATTTTATAGCTTCCCAAGGTTACTCACATCGTGTGGGGTAAGTGCGTTGAGGAGATTTCTTTCCATGAACCAGAATGGGGGAGGTTCAATGTGTTGAATGACCTACTAATTTACCGATGTTTCTGTGCAGTCTGTGGGAAAGCTTGGTAAATGTTGTCACAAGCTCTCAGATGTTAGGAAGGAGGTCTCTGCAGGGTCGACAGGACTGTGCTCCCATTCCCTTTTCCGATACTGATGCTGAGATCGGATGTTCTGTCCGATTTCATCCTTTCAGACCTCGGAGTAGTTAGATCCAAATGAGCGCCTTGATTGACCGTTTCACAGACCATTGAAATGTTTATCACATGTCAGGGTCTTTGGAGTCAGTTTTAGGCCAGCCCAGGAAATCACGGGAGATTCACTTCCTAAAAGTACATTGGAGAAGGAAATTCTGTTTAGAATTGATATTGGCTTCAAGGTCACTGTTACTGATCCCAGATATTAGATCCCGATATTTTATTAATTGCTTTTAACTTCCACTTAGCCTGGTCTGGATTAGTAATCCAGTGACATTTCCACAAAAGCACCATCTCCACATGGGGACCTATTGGAACCCACACTGAGCTGGTTATTTCTGTGCTGTTTGAAAGCTCTGTCAAAAAGAACTCCGACCAATTTGACTGTTGTGATGGGACTGAGGGGGTAGTAATTGGTCAGATTGTAATTATTCCCCTCTTAGGGAAAGGGACATAGCTGAGTAATTTTCCACATTGCCAGGGAGATGTCGGAGTTGGAGCTGGAATGAAACAGCTTCCCCAGGGACACAGCTTGTTGTGCAGCACAAGTCTTCAGTCCTATTTCAGGAATGGGGTCAGGGCTCATTGTCTTTGTCGTATCTACTGTGTTCAGCTGTTTCTTCATGTCACGTGCAGCGAATCAAATTGGTTGAAGACTGGCATCTGTGATTTTGTGGGCATCATGATGAGGGGGAGGTGCATCATCGACTCAACACTTCTGGCAGAGGATGGTGCAGATAAAACATCCTTATCTTTTACACTGATGTGCAGATCTGTTCCATTATTTAGGATGGGGATGTTTGTGGAGCCCTCGCCTCCAGTCATTTGTTTAATCGTCCATCACTATTTTATAACTGAACGTGACAGGACTGCAGGGCTTCGTTTAGATCTGTTGGTCAAGTCTGGTAGCTTTGATGAGTTGGCATCAGGTTAAAGTTCATGTAATTCTGACTCTGACATATTCACCCACACTCATCACTGAGCCATAGATGGAGTTGATGGTAATGACAGACTGAGGTGTTACCCTGGCAAAAATGTACAGGTTATGGTTGAATGCAGGTCTGATTCTCCTGCTGCTGTGGTCTACAACACTACATGAATACGCAGTTTCGAGCTGCAATATCTGCAATGCAATTCTGCTGTCTGTTCCCCAATTCTCACTGTGACCCATTCACCCATCAGCCCTGCACTCAGTGACCTAACCTGGTTTCTGATGTGAAAATACTTCAATTTCAAACTCTCATTCTACTGAGGGTCTGTCTCCCCGGGTCTTGCTTCCAATCTGACACATTCCACAAAAGCATTTAACTGATCTTAATTCAAATGTTTAATTCACCTGAATCTTTTTCCTTGAAAAATACCATCTTCTGCATTTAAAGTAAACGTTTCCTCTCCCTGACCATGATTAAGAGCTCTGCAGTGCCAGCGTTATGTAGTTTCAGAGCCAATGAATTCTCTGGATTCCCAATCATCTTCACCACATTGTATGTTTCCTCTTTTTGTTTGATGCCTTATCACTCATGGCTGCCTTGACCTCCCTTGAGTATGTTTCATCTTCTTGGGGTTGCATTTCTGGTATTATCTTCCGAATTATCCCCAGAACCTCCTCCCATTGCTGCTCCATGGTCTTTCCTGCTCAGCTCCCCTTCCAATTAACTCCGGACAGCTTCTTCCGCATGTCTTTGTAGTTGCATTGTTTAATTATAGCCACATTACATATTGAAGAGAGCTTTAGATATAACTGAACGAAGGAGTTTTGGGAGATGGGACACGAAGAATAATTAGTGGATTTCTTAACTAGATACAAAAGGAGAACCAGGGCCAGTCATTTGTACCTGAACCCTTGTCTCAACCTCTTTTGTTCATATCAATAATCCATGATAGAGGAGCAGCAAGTGTTTTCTTCAAACAGGTGATATTGAATGTCAGGATTTCTCTTCTCAAGAGTGTTGGGGAGCAAAATGACTGAAAGTATTTGAAGAGGAGGTAGATGGATATTGATCTGTCATAGAGTTGAGGGCAATGATGAATTGGGTATGAAAGAGGATTTGAGACAGAGAGCAGATCAGTCATGATCTTAGTGAAGGGCAAGGCAGGCTTGGGGAGTGAACGACCTGTTCCTGTTTCTGATGTTCTCACATTCTGTTCTTGGAAAGTTAGTGGGTGTTATTTTCATGAATATCTGTTATGGAATGTTGCAGGCAGGGAGACCAGAGGATTTTGTGAGCCATCTCTGGGTGAGGTATGGTGGCTGTATTCTCAGTGTATCTGGGTCTAAACATGACCAACAAATGAAGCACAAATTGCAGAGAGGGGAAGCTCTGTAAAGAGAGATGAGGGGCCTCTTTCATACCCGTGCCTGGACTTTCCAATTACATTTCCCAAATCACTTCAAAGCTTGTGTGACAGTCTTGAGAGGCTGAATGGTCTCCTCTGTTTCTGTGCAGCAGGTTATAGAAGTAAGTGGCCTCCAACTCCTCCTATCTAGCAGGTATGCAAGGCTGGATGGAATGCAGAAACATGGGACTGAGGAGCAGGAGTGGGACATTAGCTAATTTGAGCCTTCTCCACCAGGTACTAAGATTGTGGACTCAGCCCCACTTTCCTGTTTGTACACTATTACCCGTGACTCACTTCCCTGTCAAATATTTAACTAGACAGCTTTCAATCCATGTGAACATAGAGGCACGATAAACTTCCAGTGAAGAGAATTCCGACTTGAAACGTCCTTTCAGAATATTTCGCCACTCCTCTTATAGAATCTGACAGTCATGCAGAACGGAAACAGACCCGTTAGTCCAATCTGTTCCCTCCGATCAGATATCAAACCTGACCTCGTCCCATTTGCCAGCATTTGGCCAATATCCCTCCTCTTTCAGATACATTTTAAATGTGCGATTGTAGCCGCCTTCACCAATTTCCACTGACAGCACTTTCTGTACACACACCACTCTCTGTGTGAAATATTTACCTTCAGGTCCATTCTAAATTATTCACCCTCTCATTTTCAAACTATGCCCTCTTGTTCTGGACTCCCCTATCTTGGGGAGCAGAACATGGCTGTTCAGAATATCCATGCCTCTGATGATTCTATAAACCTCTATAATATCACCCTTCAGCCTCTGACATTCCAGGGGGAAACACCTCAACCTAATCAACCTTTCCCTGAAGCTCAAACCTCCAGTTCTGCAAATGAGTTGTACGCAGTATTCTTAAAGTGGCCTCATCAACATCCTGTACAGATACAACATGCCACCACAACTCCTATACTCAATGCTCTGACTGATTAAGGCAAATGTGTTCTGCACCACTCTGTCTACCTGCAACTCCACTTTCAAGGAACTATGTACCTGCAGCCCTATGTCCCTTTGATCCACAACACGCCCCAGGACCTGACAATTAAGTGTATAATTTCTGCCCTGATCTGCCTTCTCAAAATGCAAAACTTCGTATTTATCTAAATTTAACTATATCTGTCACTCCTTGTCCCTTTGTCCCATCTAATTGTGGTCTCGTTGTACTCTGAGATAATCTACTACACCACCTTTTTGATGTAATCTGTCACCTTACTAACTATGGCCCCAATATTCACATCTAAACCTTTTACATAAATGATGAAATGCAGTGAAGTCAGTACCGATTCTTACAGCACACTGCTGCTCACAAGCCTCCAGTCTGAAAAATATCCCTCTTCCTTCAAGCCAATTGTGACTAGCTTCCTCTGTACCTCGTGTGACCGAGCCTTACTCATCTGCCTACCAATCGGAATGTTGTGAACACTTTACTCAGGTCCATGTAGGCAATGTCTACCAAACTGCCTTCACCAATCTACTTTGTCATCTCTTCATAAAACTCAATCAAATTAATGAGACATGATTTCCCATGGAGAAGGCCACATTGACAACCCCGATCAGCCCTTGCCTTCCCAAATGTATGAGCTTAAAAATGTGTTGCTGGAAAAACACAGCAGGTCAAACAGCATCCAAGGAGCAGGAGAATCGACGTTTCGGCATAAACATGTATGTAAATCCTATCCCTCAGAATCACCTTCAACAACTTACCCACCATTGACATCAGGCTCACCGGTCTATAGTTCCCTGACTTTTGGGGTCACTGCTTCCTTTTCCATTCCCAATGTTCCACTGCTCACAATGCATGTCAAATGTAACCAGGTTGGTGATATGGCCGATGATATCAGTCTCAGACTGGGTCAATGTCAGTTTTAGCAACAAGTCAGGCTACTTTATTTAATCTGCGCAAATAGCACCTTTATGATCCAGAGCAATGTTACTCAAACTGTGATGGAAAGATGACTGGCAAACTGTTTGGATATTGCAAATAAAGAATCGATATTTCCCTTTCTAAAAACACTGACACACACACACACACACACACCAATAAACAAAATTTCTGCAATTTCAAGTTGAACGCGCTTTGTCTACATATTATTGTAACTCATGACAAAAGGAAAAATTGAGAGATTGTTCAAAATGTTATTCTGCTTCTGAAGATATTCTACTCACACAAGCTACTAGCAACGGGACTTCATCCTGGAACAATTGGATTTGACTGAATTCCCTTTGCATTAGGCAGTGAAGAGATTCCAATGAATTCTGGTCAGGGATCGACCAAGGGTATCACAGTGGCTCAGTGGTTAGCACCGCTGCCTCACAGCACCAGGGATTTGCGTTCAATTCCAGACTTGGGTGACTATTTGTGTAGAGGTTGCACATTCGCTCCTTCTAATGGTTGCTCCAGTTTCTTCCACAGTCCAAAGCTGTGCTGGTTAGAAGGATTGGTCATGATAATTTGTCTGAAGTGTTCAGGGGTTTCTAGGTTAGGTGCATCGGTTGGAGTAAATGTAAGGGAGCTGGCCTGGGAAGGTTGGTATGGACGTTTTGTGCCGAAGGGACCGTTTGCACACTGTAGGGATTCTATAAAAATAAGAATGATAACAATGACTGTAGATTTTTTGTTTTAGCTCGCACACATTGCTGTCATGAGGAACAATGAAGGAGAGAGAGTGTAATCTGCCGTTCCTTCTCAGGCAGATTACATTTTCTCGCTCTCTGAGCTGAATCACACAGGAATGTCATCCTCTCCCAAACTGGATCATTTGAGGTCTTCTTGTACATTGTCCAAACTATGTCTCCATCAAATTCCCTGTTCCATGTAGGTGTATCATTGCTGCTGTCATACACAGTGCCATATCCTTAGCAGAAAATGGTCTCGGTCGATTTGAAGATATGTTTATATGTTGCTGCATCATTAAAAAATAAAATGTTTAATGTATTCAGAATATTGTGTTAAAATGAATGCATTTTGCAACAAATACAGAAATTGCTGGAAAAGCTCGGCAGGTCTGTCAGCATCCAGATGCCTTTTACATGCTGTATTTGTACCAGCCTCCACTACTTCCTCTGGCAGCTCATTCCACATGCACACCACCCTCTGCGTGAAATGGTGCTCATGGGCTCGTCAAAACCTTTCCCCTCTCAATTTCAACCAATGCCCTCTAGTTTTAGATGCCCCAATCTGGGGAAAATCCCTGACTACTCACCCTATCCATGACCATTTTGATTTTATAAACCTTTACTGCTGCAAAATGTGACTCCAATCAACACGAATGGCTGTGCTTCAATCATCCTGGGCCTAAATTCTGAAATGCAATACTGACACCTCTTCCTTCTCCATCAAGCCACAATTCTAAATCAGTTTTAATCAGTTTGTTCAGGTGTGTTATGAAATACTTCTGTGGGATTTGCACCCAGACCTTTGTGCCCGGAGGTAGGGACACTAGCACCACTCAGCAATACCCGTAAAGCTGTAACATTATTTCTCCTGTGTGTTTGCTCATCAGCCTGTTCTGACATGCTGTGACATACCTCTGCAACAGGCATGACTTGAATCCAGAACTTCTAGTCCAGAGCTTGGAACACCACCACACACATTCAGGAATCAAATCCAGACCTCTGGCGCAGAAGCAGGGACATTACCCACGACACTACATTATCCAGATTTTAAGTGTCAGCTTTCAGCTCAGTGTGGATTTATTATAATCAGGTTACCATTACTGAATTACACAAAACACTTTATATTGTTAAACAAATGCAAAATATTTGTCTCAACTGTAGGATGTTGAGTATATGGGATTAGTGGTGCTGGAAGAGCACAGCAGATCAGGCAGCATCTGAAGAGCAGTAAAATCGACGTTTCAGGCAAAAGCACTTCCTGATGAAGGGCTTTTGCCTGAAACGTCGACTTTACTGCTCCTCGGATGCTGCCTGAACTGCTGTGCTCTTCCATCACCACTAATCCAGAATCTGATTTCCAGCATCTGCAGTCATTGTTTTTACCTTGTTGAATGTGCGTGCTGTGCCATCGAAGTTAACTATGAACAGCTTTAATCGCTATTATCTGTAGTCTGCAATATTAGGGAAAGAATTCCTGCAGACACATTCTGCACAATGAAGGGTCTCGAATAGATTTTCATTTCTGAACACCAGAGACGGAAAAAGACCATAATTTCTGGCCCCCAAAACGATCAGTATTACCCAACTCTCACGTGTGACTGCCTTCTTCCTAAAACCATGAAATGATACCAGGCCGCTGATTACTGTCCAGCCTCTCCTCCCCACTGACTGTGTCTCCAACTGTTCCCTCCCCCCCCTAACCACAGAAGGCAAACCAAGCTCAGGGTCTTTGTGAAAATCAAGGCCGGAATGTGCAGGCCTCCTGGAGAGGGGGAGGGAATTTTAAAATTAAACGGGAAAGGTGAGGTGGCAGTAATATCACTCACTGAGCTGAGGAGTTTAGTTTGGATTATTGCAAGGTATTGGATTTGGTAAATCAAACAAGAGCAGGACCTGTACAATTAAAAGCAGGGCCTTTGTCAGTGTTGTAGAACAGAGACCTAGGCCGTCAGCGTCCCCATTGGGTGAGGCGGGGGGGGGTGTGTGTGCGTAAAAACCCTATCAAGTGTCATTGGCACTTTGGATTTTGTTTAGTTCTTTTTTATGTTTTTAGCTTTGGAAAGTTTTGGGAGCTTGTTAGTTGCAGTAGTTTTAGTTTGTACAGATTTAAGGCTCGATGGGTCTTTTGTCATTAATGCTCAGCGATGTGTAATTCGATATGAAATTAAAGAATGTCCTTCCTCATTTACTATACCCCGTGTAAATGCTTCCTTTGATATTTCCCACATAGGTATTTAGGAGACATAATGGCTAGTTTAGCTCTTTTATTTGGCAGCATAAGCAACTCTTTATCAAGCTAACCAAATTGCAACTACCCCACAGATTGTGGGGAGTAGATCTCCCAGATTAAAAGCTATCAATTAAGCTCTTTTTTATCCTATGATAGTGCCTGGGCTGCTGTGGACTCGGCATCAATACTGTGAGATAAAGTGAACCTTTATTCGTCTGTTTTTCTTAGCTAAATTGACAACATTTATGAAGTATTGTCATAAACCAATAATTATCAATATTGTTAAAGCATGAATGACGGCAATACAGCCAAATTCAGATCAACGGCAATACAGCCAAAATTATGCTTCTTAGCCCTATAATTGGTATACCGGGTTGTCATCCGGGGATAATGGATTCCAGATTTAAACTGTGGGCAGCAAGGGGTGTACCTTGCTTGAGTGATTTAGAATTAGTAGAATCCCTAAAGTGTGGATACAAGCCCTTGGGCCCTGCAAGACCAATTCGACCCTCTGAAGAGTAACCCACACAGACCCATTCCCCTACCATCCTATATTTACCCTAACTAATGCCCAAACCTACACATCCCTGAACACTATAGGTGATTTATCAATGACCAATTCATCTAACATGCGCAGCTTTGTACTGTGGGAGGAAACCCACACAGACACGGCGAGAATATGTTAACTCCACACAGCCAGTCACCCAAGGCCAGAACCAAAGCCAAGACCCTGGTGCTGTGAGGCAGCAATGCTCACCACTGAGCCACCACATGTTATTTGATGGAGAAACAATGATATCATTTGATCAAATAATTTGTACGTATGGACTACCTAGTAGAGACCTCTTCTGTTTTTTTTTTCCAGATCAGAGATTTGATTTTAAAAAAGCACACTTTTACCACACTCTTACAGATCCGATAAAGGGAAGAGGGTGCTTATTGCTTAGAATACACTCTCTGTCAGTACCCTTTATCATTAGTTGGAGAGTGTCCCCTCAGACGAGAGTGTGCAGCTTTGTGATGTCTGCTAGAGATAGTTGGGGGTTCAGAATACTTCGGAGACATGGGAGGATATTTGTGAAAATGCTCGAAGGATTTTGATCTGTAATAGGACCCATTCCATGCAGTTGAAAATTCTTCGTAGGGCCTATCTGACCCCAAACTGTCTCTCAAAATGCAAAGTGGGACTATCTTCAAATGCATGTCATGAATGCAGAATGACTACAGGCACTCTTACTCATTGCTTGTGGTCCTGCTGCAGGCTTCACCTATATTGGATCACTGTGTTAGCTGTGGTAGAGTGGGTCTAGAGAACTGAATTGGAGATGGACCTGGTTTCGCTTTTCCTGGGCCTGCTTAGGGTACTTTCCACAGATGCACATGGGAAAAAAAAAATATCCTTACATTCCGTAGTTTCCGTGCTAGGAAAAATATTCTGTTGTGTTGGATGTCTGAACTCCCCCACCCCCAGAGAGGAAGAACTATGAACATAGAAATGTGTATCAGTTAATGCTCTTGATGAACGAGAGCTGTCCTTTTGTTATGCTGAGCTGTATTATTTATTCATTATTTATTGTTTAGTTTTGTTTTTTCTTCTGTCTGTGTAGTATTTTAAGTTTTTTTTTAGATTAGATTACTTACAGTGTGGAAACAGGCCCTTCGGCCCAACAAGTCCACACCGACCCGCCGAAGCGTAACCCACCCATACCCCTACATTTACCCCTTTTACCTAACACTACGGGCAATTTAGCATGGCCAATTCACCTGACTTGCACATCTTTGGACTGTGGGAGGAAACCGGAGCCCCCGGAGGAAACCCACGCAGACACGGGGAGAACGTGCAAACTCCACACAGTCAGTCGCCTGAGTCGGGAATTGAACCCGGGTCTCTGGCGCTGCGAGGCAGCAGTGCTAACCACTGTGCCACCGTGCCACCCACATTAGATTACTTACAGTGTGGAAACAGGCCCTTCGGCCCAACAAGTCCACACCGACCCGCCGAAGCGCAACCCACCCATACCCCTACATTTACGCCTTACAGGCAATTTAACAAAGTTGTTTTGTGTGTACATGCAATTGGATGTAATTTTTTTCAGTTATTTGAGTTGTGTTGTTATTGGTTATTATAATATTAAAAATCTCTTTTTAAATATTTTTTTTAAATTAAAATGCTAACATTGATAGAATACAGTCCAAAAAACTCTCATTAGAGAGACCACTCATGGTGGTTTATCCTGAGGATCACCACGTCTCTGGTGATGGGTTGAGGCTGAGAGAGTGTCCCCTTCATGGTAATCTCTGTCAGTGTGAGGAACTGAACCTGCACTGTTGCCCTGCCTCTACATCACAAATGCTGCCTGAACTGCTGTGCTCTTCCAGCACCACTGATCCAAAACCTGCTGTTCTGCCTACGGAGTGGGAGACTGTGTAACTGTTACAGACAGAAACAGTCACAGATAAAGGGTAAGAGAAACATTCATAATATGGAAAATGGTACAGTTCAGATAACGGTCAAGATAACGCCTGAGGGTAAAAATGTTCTCTGCTCGAAATTGTATTTATAACAAGACGTGTTTAGAAGTTGTTTTTGGTTTAATATCATTAAGGTGAGGAGAAAGTGAGGTCTGCAGATGCTGGAGATCAAAGTTGAAACTTTATTGCTGGAACAGCACAGCAGGTCAGGCAGCATCCAGGGAACAGGAGATTCGACGTTTCGGGCACAGGCCCTTCTTCAGGAAGAAGGGCCTGTGCCCGAAACGTTGAATCTCCTGTTCCCTGGATGCTGCCTGACCTATCATTAAGGTGAGTCAAGTGACTCTTATGTGTTACACACTGGGACACTACGATTTTCCTGAAACTGGGAAATATTTGGAACATTATCTGGAACATTCTATAATCGGCATGCTCCAGAATATTCTATGACTGTGTGGGAGGTATTGCAAAGGAGAGAGAGAGAGAGAGAGAGAGAAGGTGTTGCATGCAGTAGTGAGAGTGGGGGACCATGAGCCTTGTTCGGGGGTAGTTGCAATCACAGATATTCAGTGATTGTGAGGGAGCAGACAGAATACGGTGACCCTTATCCTGACAGAGCGGGGAAGGTTATTGATGCTTGTCCTGTATTGCTGGACATTTCTTCAGACCTCAAATACTGCACTGAACTCGGTAGTGAGCACAGACCATGCTCGATGGGTCTGGTGGTGTGGCACCCTCTGGGATGGGAATGTTCCCCCTCTGTACTCGCCAATCCAATACGCCCACCGTGCTCCATCAACAAACCATGGTGTAATTGCCCCTTATCTACCCATCTGCCATTTCCCTGTATTTGCTCTGTATCCATCTAATCCTTTCCTATCTGTGTATTTGTCCAAATGCCTTTTCAACCACTTCCACTGGCAGCTCAGTCTAATTTGCCAGTTCACCTTGGATTCCATGCAATCTAACCTTCTAGAACGGCCTACTATGTGGAACCTTATCAAAGGCCTTACTGAAATCCATATAGAATATGTCTACAACCCTGCTCTCATCAACCTTTCTAGTCACTTCCTCAAAAATCTCGAACAAAATTTGTAAGGCATGATCCGCCATGCACAAAGCCATGCTGACTGCTCCAAGTCAAACTCTGTCTTTCCAAATGCATGCACATCTTATCTCTCAGAACCTTCTCAAATGGTTTACCGAAAACAGATGTGAAGCTTACTGGTCTATATTTCCTAGGCTTTTCTTTGCAGCCCTTCTTGAATAAGGGCACAACATTTGCTACCACCCAAACTTCCGGGATCTTGGTCCTTAAGCTTTTTCTCTCGCCTCTTGCAGTGCTCTTAGATATATCTGGTCAGGACCAAGAGATTTGTCTGACTTTGTGCGTTCTAATATGCAACAGCAACTCTACTGTGATATGAACAGTACCAAGATATGACAACTAACCTCCTAAAGGTCACAGATCTTCATGTCTTTCTTCATGATAAACACAGAGGGGAAATTGAGGACTTCACCCATCTTTTACACATGCATGCCGGTTTTAGATTTTAAAGCATCCTACTCTCTCTCTAATTGCTCTTTATCTTTACTATACTGAATTTGGATTCACTCTAATCTTCTCAGCCAAGACTACCTCATACCCCCTTATGGCCTTGCTGATTTCCTTCTTCAGTAAACTCCTCTATCCCCTGTATACCTCCAGGGATTCCCTTGATACGAGCTGCCTGAACATGAGCCACGCCTCCCTTTTTCTGGTCAAAGCCTCAATATCTCTTGACATCCAGGGTTCTCTCTTCCAGTCTCACATAACCTTCATCCTCACAGGAAAATTGAAACCTTGAACTCGAGCTATCTCACTTTTAAAGCCCTCCCACTTGCCCGAGATCCTTTTACCTGGAATCAAACAACTCCAATCATCCCCTGCAATCCCCCTGTCTAACTCCAACAACATATGCCTTGCCCCAATTTAGAACTTGAATCTGTGGACCAATTTTGTCCCTCCCATAACTATTTTAAAATTAATACAACTCTAATCACTTTTACCAAATTGCTCCCCCACTTTATATCCTTCACCTATCCTGCCCTATTTCCCAACAGTAGGTCGAGTTTGTCCCTTCCCAAGTACGATACTCTATATATTGATTGTGGAAACTTTGCTGAACACACTTTACAAATTACATTCCATCTAAGTTCTTAACCATCTGGAAGCCCCAGTCTATGTTAGGAAAATTGAAATCACCTCTTATAACAATCCTATTGTTCCTGCAAGTCTTCCCAGTCCCCCTGCATATTTGTTCCTCTAATTCACATTGTTGATTATAGTGCAACCACTATAACATTACCATCTCCCTCTAACTACTTTGCACCATTCACGAAACCTCATTGGATATTATCTCAGGTATTTCAACTTTAAATACTGGTGTGATACTCGCCTTAATCAGAACTATTGGTATTTAAACTGTTTCCATTTACATCTCTACATCGCAGTGATTTTCACATCCATGGCACCCCTTGTCAAGGCACAGTGGAGATATGGAGCTGTAAATGGATGGGAGCTGCACATCCTGTTACTTCCAACATTGGCTGCAAGTTTCCCCACACTGGGCAGTGATCTAACACAGTGTTACTGAACAATGCAACAGCCTGGGTTTATATATGAATGAACCAGTGCGGACTGCACAGACCCCCACGCTGGACATTTAGCCCACGATTACAGATTGGTGTGGGCTGCACAGAGTTCCACTCTGGACATTGCTGGTTTGTATTCAGCAGTACGCTAGCCATATCTACACAGTGCTCCATCCTGAAAGTATAATGGATGGGCTGGCTATGTGAGTTGGATTGCGAATGTGAGAGAACTAAACATCTGGCAATACCTTTATTTTATGTTTTCATTCTTGTTATTGGACCCTTCACATCCAGACTCATCCAGTTAGACCCAACCCTCTGGATGAGTCATGGTGACTGTTGTTGCAGCATCTGAGTCTGCAACATGACCAACAAATGGAGCAGAGGCAGCAGAGAGGACAGTCTCCGTAAAATGGAATGAGGGAATCACAATCAGATCAGCCATGGTCTTAGTGAATGTTGGGGCAGGACTGTGTGGACCATGAATGCAACTTATTCATATATTTGTGTTTGTTCCAAGCAAACTCCCCTTCTCTCCCAGTGTCCCATACTGGTGGGGAGTGAGTCCCCTCCTCCTGTTCCTGCGTAACAGGATCCTTGGGCCTCACTAGCCTCTATATTTCCGTGTGTCCCAGTTTCGAGCAGTTGAATGACTCTTTCCTGTTCCTGTGTGCCAGTATCGAGCAGTTAAGTGACTCCCTCCTGTTCCTGTGTCCCAGTCTCGAGGAGTTGAATGACTCCCTCCTGTTCCTGTGTCCCAGTCTCGAGCAGTTGAATGACTCCCTCCTGTTCCTGTGTCCCAGTCTCGAGCAGTTGAGTGACTCCCTCCTGTTCCTGTGTAACAGTCTCGAGCAGCTGAGTGACTCCCTCCTGTTCCTGTGTCCCAGTCTCGAGCAGTTAAGTGACTCCCTCCTGTTCCTGTGTCCCAGTCTCGAGGAGTTGAATGACTCCCTCCTGTTCCTGTGTCCCAGTCTCGAGCAGTTAAGTGACTCCCTCCTGTTCCTGTGTCCCAGTCTCGAGGAGTTGAATGACTCCCTCCTGTACGTGTGTCCCAGTCTCGAGCAGTTGAATGACTCTTTCCTGTTCCTGTGTGCCAGTATCGAGCAGTTAAGTGACTCCCTCCTGTTCCTGTGTCCCAGTCTCGAGGAGTTGAATGACTCCCTCCTGTTCCTGTGTCCCAGTCTCGAGCAGTTGAGTGACTCCCTCCTGTTCCTGTGTCCCAGTCTCGAGCAGTTGAGTGACTCCCTCCTGTTCCTGTGTCCCAGTCTCGAGCAGTTGAGTGACTCCCTCCTGTTCCTGTGTGCCAGTCTCGAGCAGTTAAGTGACTCCCTCCTGTTCCTGTGTCCCAGTCTCGAGGAGTTGAATGACTCCCTCCTGTTCCTGTGTCCCAGTCTCGAGCAGTTGAACGACTCCCTCCTGTTCCTGTGTCCCAGTCTCGAGCAGTTGAGTGACTCCCTCCTGTCCCTGTGTCCTAATCTCGAGCAGTTGAGTGACTCCCTCCTGTTCCTGTGTAACAGTCTCGAGCAGCTGAGTGACTCCCTCCTGTTCCTATGTCCCAGTATCGAGCAGCTGAGTGACTCCCTCCTGTTCCTGTGTCCCAGTCTGTAGCAGCTGAGTGACTCCCTCCTGTTCCTGTGTCCCAGTCTCGAGCAGCTGAGTGACTCCCTCCTGTTCCTATGTCCCAGTATCGAGCAGCTGAGTGACTCCCTCCTGTTCCTGTGTCCCAGTCTGTAGCAGCTGAGTGACTCCCTCCTGTTCCTGTGTCCCAGTCTCAAGAAGCTGAGTGATTCCCTCCTGTACGTGTGTCCCAGTCTCGAGCAGTTGAGTGACTGCCTCCTGTTCCTGTGTCCCAGTCTTCAGCAGCTGAGTGACTGCCTCCTGTTCCTGTGTCCCAGTCTCGAGCAGTTGAGTGACTCCCTCCTGTCCCTGTGTCCCAGTTTCGAGCAGTTGAATGACTCCCTCCTGTCCCTGTGTAACAGTCTCGAGCAGCTGAGTGACTCCCTCCTGTTCCTATGTCCCAGTATCGAGCAGCTGAGTGACTCCCTCCTGTTCCTGTGTCCCAGTCTGTAGCAGCTGAGTGACTCCCTCCTGTTCCTGTGTCCCAGTCTCAAGAAGCTGAGTGACTCCCTCCTGTACGTGTGTCCCAGTCTCGAGCAGTTGAGTGATTCCCTCCTGTACGTGTGTCCCAGTCTCGAGCAGTTGAGTGACTGCCTCCTGTTCCTGTGTCCCAGTCTCGAGCAGTTGAGTGACTACCTTCTGTTCCTGTGTCCCAGTTTCGAGCAGTTGAGTGACTCCCTCCTGTTCCTGTGTCCCAGTCTCGAGCAGCTGAGTGACTGCCTCCGAATCGAAGTTTTGTGAAAATAGATGTCCTCCTCCCGCTCCAGAGTAACTGGCTCCAATCGCTCTGTGCTCACTTGCTGCTCCTGTGGAATGGAGTTGAGGGACTG
This sequence comes from Chiloscyllium plagiosum, assembly GCF_037043375.1. Lineage (NCBI taxonomy): Eukaryota > Metazoa > Chordata > Chondrichthyes > Orectolobiformes > Hemiscylliidae > Chiloscyllium > Chiloscyllium plagiosum. Next base: position 60,944,496 of record NW_028270159.1, read on the forward strand.
AATGGCCTCTTCACATTTTTTACAGCTTTTCTTGACTAAATACCTTTCTCTTGTTTCTGTAAAACACCATCAAAATCTGAATGATTTATTTTTGTATTTGACTGTCAGTAATTGAGCAAACAAGCTGACTGATAGACTTCAGAAGCTGCATAGCCTCCTCCTGCTCTCATGCTAAACACTCAAGAGTCAATAGACTCTCAGAGATGTATAGCATGGAAAAAGATCCTTCGGTCTGGTCATCTATACCAACCAAATATCCTAAATTAATCTCGTCTCCCTTGCCAGCACTTTGCCCATCTCCCTCTAAACACTTTCCACGCATTTATCCATCCAAATGCCTTTTAGAAGGTGTAACTGTACCTGCCTCCACCACCTCTTTTGGCTGTTCAATCCATACATGCAGCAGACTCTGTGTGAAAATGTTGTCCAAACGTCCCTTTTTAAGTCTTTCTCTTCTCACCTTAAACCTTTGTCTTCTATATTTGGACTCGTCTATCCTGGGAAAAGACATTAACTGTTTACCTTATCTGTGCCCCTCATGATTTTATAAACCTCTTTAAGGCCCCCCCTCAGCCTCAACTATTGAAAATAGTCCCAGCCTATTCAAACTCTCCCTGTAACTCTAACCCTCCAACACCTGCAACATTCTTTTAAATCTCTTCTGCACCCTTTCAAGTTTGACAGCATCTTTCCGACAGCAGGTTGACCAGAATTAAAGGCAATATTACAAAAGTGGCCAAACCAATGTCCTGTACAGATGCAACATGTCATGCAAACACATAGATCAATAAAGGGAAGAACACCGAGTGCCTTCTTCACTGCGCTGTCTACCTGTTACGGCAATTTCAAGGAACGGAGAACCTGCACCACAAGGTGCCTCACAGGGCAGCGATCTGGGTTTAATTCCATCCTTGAATGACTGGCTGTGTGGAGTTTGCACATTCTCCCCGTGTCTGTGTGAGTTTCCTCTGGGTGCTATGTTTCCCTCCGACAGTATAAAGATATACAGGTAAGGGTAGATTGGCCATGGTCAATTGCATAAAGTACCCAGGGATGTGTAGGCGAGATGGATTAGCCATGGGAAATGCAGGCTGAGAGGGATGGGGTAGGGGTTTGTCCAGTGGGATACTGTTTAGAGAGTCGGTGTATCCTCGATGGGCCGATTAGCCTGTTTCCTCACTGTAGGGATTTGATAATTTCTATGGAGTTCTCCTTGATTGGCAATTTTCGACAGGTCCCTATCTATATGTCTTGCCCTGATGTTTCTTGCCAAAATGCAACACCTCACATTTATCTAAAATAAACGCCATCTGCCGCTCCTCAGCTCAGCTAATCAACGTCCCATTATATTCTGAGACATTATTCTTCACTGTCGAGTATACCACCAAATTTGGAATTATCTACAAACTTACTGACCATACTTCATATACTCAATTACAAATGATTTGTATAAGTAACAAAATGCAGTGGACTCACTGTTGATCTTTGTGGCAAGCCACTAGTCACAGGTCTCTAAGTTCAATGAACAAATGTCCACTGTCACGCCCTATCTCCAATATTCAAGAAAAGATTGGATCTAAATGATGAGCTCTCCCTGGATTCCAGGCAGTCTAACCTTGCTAACCAGTCTACCATGTAGAACATTTTGGTTTCCATACTGAATTCCATAAAGACAACATCCACAGTCCTGCCTTCATCAATCATCTTCATCACTTCCTCACAAAATTCCACCGTGTCAGTGAGACGTGATCTCCAATGTACAAAGCCCTCTTCAGTCTGTGTCTTTCCAAGTGCATATCGATCCTATTCCTCGAAATCCACTCCAACAATTTAGTCACTATTGACGACAGGCTCACCGATCTATAGTTACCTGGTTTTTCCTTACTTTCTAAAATAATGACACTATGTTAGCAACCCTCCATCTTTCGACGCCTCACCTGTGGGAATCAATGATACAGATATATCAGCAAAATGCTGAGCAATTTCTTTCCTAGCTTTCCATAAACTTCTGGGATACAACTGATCAGGTCCCAGGGCTTTGCTCACCTTTATATGTTTGAAAATATCCAACATCTTCTTGTAATACAGATACTTTTCAAGCCATCACTATATATTTCTTCATTCTCTCATTCTTGTAACCTCCTCTACATTAAATACTGAGGACAAATACTTGTTTCGTATCCCTCCCATCTCCTGTGGTTCCGCACATACGTAGTCTTACTGACCTTTAAGATGCCCTATTCTCTCCCTAGTTAATATTTTGCCATTAAAGGACGTGTAGAGTTGCTTCAATGCCTCGTTAACCCTATTTCTAAAGCCATCTCATGTCCACATTATTCTGGTCCAATTTCCACATTGACTATAAACTTATTGCCCTTATACTCCTCTCGGGATTCACTTAATCTCATCTCTGTTTACCTGACAGGTGCCTCCTTCCTGACCTTGACCAGAGCATCAATATATCTAGCCATCCAGCACTCCCTGCACCCACCAGCTTTGCCCATCTCACTAATAGGAACACGTTGGCTCTGGACTCTCTGAAACCACGTTTTGATGGCCTTGCATTTTCCAACCATCCCTTTGCCTGCGAATAGGGTATCCCAATCTGCCTTTCACAGGACTCGCGTAACACTTTCAAAATTGGTCTTATTCAAAGTTAGAACTTTAATGTTTACATCAGGTCTTTCCTATTCCACAACTAGTTTAAAACTAATTTTTATGTGTAACAGACTTGAAAGTTAAATAAACATTTCCTGCCCCTCTGTAACAGGCTCGAGAGGCTGAATAGGCTCCTCCTGTCCCACTGTAATAGACTGGCGAGGCTGAATGACCTCCTCTTGTCCCTCTGAAATAGACTCAAGAGACTTCATGGCCTCCTCCTGTCCCTGTGTAACAGATCCGAGACATTAAATGAGACAGCAACCCGTGGATTACGAGCAGCCGTTAAACTGTATCTGATGGAGGTCCATCTCTTCTCAGTTACAGAAACACAAACAACACTATTTACTCCAGGTGCCCTCTCAGTAACATTTCATACAGCAGCAGCGACACATCTCTTTGTTTTGAATGATTCTTTCAGCAAAATGTGCCAATATTCCAGTTTTCCACCTTTTCAAGTAGCAACAGGCTAATATGGGCTGAATGGCCTTCTCTTATCCCTCTGTAAAAGGCCCATAGGGACAGAATTGCTTCGGCCTGTTCCTGAGCAGCAGTCTCAATGCTCTGTCTCAAGGTTATGAAAGGATTTGATAACAGGGCATTAAAACCAGGAGTAGCCTCACACTGGTCAATAAGTATCATACTTTGTGTTCAGGTGTCGAGAAATTTGCCCACCCGACTTTTTTTTTATGCAGCCGATCTGTTATTTTATAACTGCCTCCTTTCATAAACAGAGTGGAACATATATAGGCCCCTGCAGTGTCCTGTTAATACTCTCATATACAAGTTAATAAAAAGATTTTAAAGATTTAAAGATTTATGATCCATCCCTCAGCAACCCTCATCCATTCCATCCAAAACCAGTAAATGAAAAGTGATGTTTTGAATTGGTTAACTGAGTCTATTTGTTCAGGAAGTGCGATTAATACCAATCTCCATGGATTCTAATTATCCCAGTGGAGGGTTTCCATCTTTTAATGATAAATGGGCTCCGTTCAATGTGTTATTCCATAACATGAGCGGGAGCATCACCGACAGCACTGACAGGGATCAGCAGATCCAGAGAAAGGGGGAGGAGAGATCAGAATCTGAGAACATTAGACTGGAATGTGCCAACAATGGATCAGAATTTGAGAACATTAGACTGGAATATTCAAACAATGGATCAGAATCTGAGAACATTAGACAGGAATATTCAAACAATGGATCAGAATTTGAGAACATTAGACAGGAATATTCAAACAATGGATCAGAATTTGAGAACATTAGACTGGAATATTCAAACAATGGATCAGAATTTGAGAACATTAGACAGGAATATTCAAACAATGGATCAGAATTTGAGAACATTAGACTGGAATATTCAAACAATGGATCAGAATTTGAGAACATTAGACTGGAATGTTCCAACAATATACAGGAACTTATCCGATTACGCTTGGTATCTTTCTGCATTTTATTGGTGGTCATTATCATCGCGGATCTATTATGCTCTTCTCATTATTCAATATTTTTATTATCCCTTCCTGGCTATCGTTGGTGTTCCTGGTGAGTGTCACTGTCCAGATTCTTTTTCTCTATAAACCAGTTATGACTGTATTATTGTTATTTCATATAGTCTACACTTCTTGCCACTATTATTTTTCCTGTTGTATCTCTCAATCCAGATATTCACTCGACAGACTACTACTAACTACATCAATGAACGTGTTCAATTACTGTCTCGCTCTCTGCTCTGGCAGTGTTACTCATGGGTCTCTATGTTGATCTATTCAGTTTCAGGGGAGAGCCACAATGCATTGTATCATTGCCTTTGCTGTTAAGAGCATAGAAGTCACTCTCTACTGCTCTGGTTATAAACTCCACTTCCTTCCACTGTTTCCATCCCATCCCTGGCCAATATCTGCAGCTGAAGCAGACAAGTCACAACTGTGGGAAATCCATTTGACTATGAGCTGATTCTTGACACCATGCCCTGAACATTTCTAACTTGAAATACTCACCACTCCAAAATATATCTCACTGGTTTATTCCATCTGCAGTTTGAATCTTGAGCTATGAAGTACAGGCTTAATGAAGCCAATAATCTGCTGCTGATGCTCCTGGCTTCAAACCTGCCGAAACAAATCTGATTTGAACTCACACCAAACTCCCATCCATCTGTCATTCATGTGCACGCCGATGTACATTGCTGTTGTGTCTGGCAATGACTTTATTTTAACATTCTCAAACACTTTATCTCATCTGTCCATGAAACTTCCCTCGTTCTCTCTGTTGAGAACAAAAAGCCTGCCAGTTGTTCGTATTTAAAATTGTTTCCTCCATGTGCGTTCCTTCTCAAACAATGAGTTTCGCATTCAACCACTCCAATCGCGCGCACGCACACGCTATCTCAGTCTCTGATGAGCACACCTTCCCATTGTAGGCAGTAATCTGATGCGAGTATAGTTAGCATATGATAGTAAAGTTTGCAATACTCTCCATGCTGGGCAGATAGTGCAGTTTACTGAGCAACACGCTGGCATGGTCTGCACAGCTCTCCATGCTGGGCTGTCATCTTGTCCCAGTTTATGTTGTTAGTGATGTTCTGTGAAGCAGATTAAGAATTTGATGTAACAAACCATTTCAGCTAATCTGACCATGCCTTTATTCAATGTTCTCATTCTTGTAATTTTACTCACGAAGATCTCACTTCTCCAGTTAGTCCCACTGCCCTGATTATTTCCACATATTTCCATAACATATTTTCAGTTAATTAACTGTCTGTTTCTGTCTTTATCCTCCATCGCCAGACCACAACAACACGACGGTTGGAGGAAGAGCGCCTCATCTTCCGCCTAGGAACCCTCCAACCACGAGGGATGGACTCGGATTTCACCAGTTTCCTCATTTCCCCTCCCCCCACCTTGTCTCAGTCAAATCTATCGAACTCAGCACCGTCTTCCTAACCTGCAATCTTCTTCCTGACCTCTCCGCCCCCACCCCAGTCTGACCTATCACCCTCACCTTGACCTCTTTCCACCTATCGCATTTCCGACGCCCCTCCCCCAAGTCCCTCCTCCCTACCTTTTATCTTAGCCTGCTGGACACACTTTCCTCATTCCTGAAGAAGGGCTTGTGCCCGAAACGTCGATTCTCCTGTTCCCTGGATGCTGCCTGACCTGCTGCGCTTTTCCAGCAACACATTTTCAGCTCTGATCTCCAGAATCTGCAGACCTCACTTTCTCCTCCAGTGTTATAGATTCGAGGGGCTGATTGGCCTCCTCCTGTAAATATACATCAGGCTCCAGGGGCTGAACAGCCTTGCCCTATTCTGGTGTAGCAGGGCCAAAGGTCTGAATATCCTTCTGTTGTTCGTGTGTAACAGGCTGGAGAATGGAATGGATTCCTCCACTATCTGTGTAATTCTCTTCAGTTGTTGACTCCATCCTGTTATCTATGTTGAAATAAGATCTTCTTTCATTTTTGTAAACTCCAATGGCTATTGGATCAACCCGATCATCCTTTCATTATAAGCACCTTCATTGCAGGATCAGCTGAGGGAACCATCTATGAGCTGCTTCCAATATAACAATATCCTTTCTTCATTGAAGAAATTAAATCTGTACACACTATTCCAGATGTGATCTCACTAAGACCCTGTACAGCAGCAGCAACACTTTACCAGCCTGCTGTAAGGTTCCCACCCAGGTTAGAGCAGTCTCAGCTCTCTGGGAGAAATACAGAGCATTGTTGAATGATCATTGTCCTTCTCTACTCCACTAGCATAACGGGAGATCTGGAGAAAATGTCACAATGATGCATAAGAAGAACATAAATGATGTGGCGAGATGATCTCTACCATTAATCTCCCCAAAGCCCACGTCGCTCAGATTCTACAGAATCGTGTAATGTGGAGCGTAAAAACAGCAAGTAGAAGGAAACATTGATGGGAGTTATATATCAAAGTGAAAGCTGCAATACAAATGTTGGGCAGGTTATAAAACAGGGAAATAAGATATACACATTTGTTGCTCCTGCAGTAATAATGTACTGTTTACATTATATCTAAACTGTGTTAACCCAATTGAATGCTAATGCTGGGAAAATGGATTTCATGAGCATGTGTTAGATAGCTGGTATTAACCTTTTGTCGAGCACTGAGCTAGTGATCAGGTTATTTAGGAGTTGGTGTTGGATGATCAAAAGAGCTAATTGAAAACTTTGCTGTAAAGGGCCTTTTGGGAACAGTGACCACAATGCATTGGTTTTCTTTTATGCTGTTTGAGTACACGATAGTTTTTGTTTTATTTGAAGTAACTGTTATAAATCTGAATCATGCAAGCCCTGAAGGTGTGAGGAGAAAGTGGGGACTGCAGATGCTGGAGATCAGAGTCGAAGAGCGTGGTACTGGAAAAGCACATTCAGGCAGCATACTAGGAGCAGGAGAATTGACGTTTTGGGCATACGTCCTTCATCAGGAATGAGGCTTATGGGTCGAGGGGGCTGAGAGATAAATGAGAAGGGGGTGTGGCAGGAGGGAGGTAGCTAGGAATGCGATAGGTAGATGAAGATGGGGTTGAAAGTGATAGGTGATGAAGGGAGACAGAACTCCTCATCTACTGCATCCATTGAACCCAATGTGGTCTTCTCTACATTGGCTCCTCTTCTGCCTTGGGAACCTCCAACAACAGGGGATTAATGTAGATTTCACCAGTTTTCCCATTTACCCTTACTCCACCTTATCCCAGTCCAATCTTCTAACTCATCACCCTCCCCCCTTTTGAACGTTCCTATGTGTTCATCTTCCTTCCCATCAATCTGGTCCACCCTCCTCTCCGACCTAACCCTTTCAGCCTCACCTTCAACTATCTATTAGATCAAAGGAAGCAGCTTAGAAAAATACAGTAGAAAGCCAGTGGATTCGGAGAAATGTGGGACCAAGCAATGGATGACCAAGAAAATCAAAAAGCGAAAAAGCATGCAAACAAAAGAAAAACATAAAGACTGCTAAAAAAAAGTACATCACTGTATGAAAGAAAAGTAAAAACACGGTCAAATGTGGAACAGTAGGTGTGCGGACAGGGTAATTTATTGAAGAGAACAGAGAAATCTCAGGGGAAAGAAACCGTTTCTTTGTGTCTATCTTCAAGGCAGAATATCCATAATTCTCCCAGAAATACCAAGTGACCATGGTACTTGTGTAAGTAAAGTCTAAGATCATTCTTATCAGCATTGGGGTCATCTTTTAAAAGGAAGCTGGGTTGAGTATTTATAAACCTAACAGATCAGATGTACTTCATACAAGAATTTCAGAGGAAGCAGCAATAGGCATTATGATTGCATCGCAGATTATCGCGTTATTTTCCAATACATTCCCAAAAGATATTTAGCCAATCTGGATAAGGCAAAGGTTATAAATATTATCCAACAGTTTAAGGAAGGATGAAAATGGAGAGTGGTGAACTACATACCAGTAACTTGTAATCCGCAGTCGGGTGTCTGTTGGGCTCGATTACAAAGAACGTGTTACTGGATATATAGAAGGTAATGACAAAATTGGGGAGTATGATAATGCAGCGATGAAACAAAAACCATAAGTGGCAAACATTTTTTGGAACGGTTTGAAGATGATTCTTGTGGACGTAGGCAACAAGGAGCTAATGTATAACGTATCGTTGGATATTCAGGAGGATCTTTTTTAAGAACTCTCCCACTAACTTCATAAGAAAAGTTAAAGTGAAAGGAATTGGGATGAACACAAGCAAATAGGAAACTAAAAATTAGGTTTACATTCATGTGTATGTAATTGGAATATAGAAGATGTCCTGCCCCAGCTGCACAGACTGTTGCTGAGACTAAACTGAGAGTATTGTGTACCGTTTGGAGTCCCAATCTAAGATAGAATATACTACAGATGAACTGCAAAAGGTATTCTCCAGATTAATCCCTAAAATGGCAAGATTGTCTGATGTGGAAACTCAGCCTGTGATCTCGAGTTTCAAAAGATGAGAGGTGACTTTAGTGAAACTTAGAAACATAGAGGGAAGAGAATAACAGAGGGAAATGGAGAAGTGCAAGCAGGCAAGATTAGGGTGAATCCCATGATATTCTACACGGACAAGTCGAACAGAATAATCAGCAAATAGTTAGTGTCAATTAGAAACCAAACGGGCAATCAGTGTGTCAACCCGGAGAACATTGATAGTTTGTTCACAGCTGTTTTACTTGGGAGAAGGAGGATGCAGAATTCGAGAAGTTCAACTAGAAAGCTCTTGAAGAGATTGATGTAAAATACGAGCGGATGTTTAAGGCTTTGTCTGATGTAAAATTGGACCAATCCGCAGGTCTGGATACTGTTGGAGCCAAGGGAGGAAAGACGCTTACTAGAAATTTTAATTAGAATCTGACAATAGGGAAGGTGCCAGAGGACTGGAGAACAGCTATTATGATTGCACTTCACAGTAAGGGTGGTAGAGATAGACCAGGAAACTATAGGCGAGCGAGTATTAAATCACTATTCGGGAAACTACTGGAGAAAATAGGGAAGGAGAAAATTGAACTCCAATCAGAGTGGCAAGGTTTGATCAGGGATAATCATCATGACTTTATCAGAGGGAAGTCACATCTAATGGATTTGATTCAATTAGTTTGAGGAGATCACTTATTTAGTTTTGATGCAATGCCTTTGACAAAGTTCCACATGGGAAACTGAAAAAAATAAAGTAAAATCTCACAGTATCGAGGATAACTTAACGAAGATTGTCTTAGAGTCAGGAGGCAGAGGGTGGTGGGAGAAGGCTGTTTGTGTGACTGGAGACCAGTGTCCCTTGGTATACCACAGTGCTGTGTCCCTTATTGTTTGTAGCATTCATAAATGGTATAGATGTGAATCTGGAGGGGGGTGGAGGGGTGGGAGTTGTGATAAGTAAGTTTCTGTTTGACACAAAGATTGACCAGTGGTTAGCAGTGAGGAGGAAGGTCTGATTTTACAGGAAGATACAAGTGGAATGATCAGATGGACAGATCAATGGCAGATGGACTGTGATCCTGATAAATATGAGGTGATGTACTTTGGAAGGAGGAACCAGACATGGGGTATACACAATGATTGGCAGCACACCAGGAAGCTCAGAGGGTGTTTCTCCACACATCCCTGAATGTGACTGAATAGGGTAATGGACTAGTTAAGAATTGAACCTTGGGTGTAGCGTTTATTAATCAGGGAGTAGATTATAAGTACTATACAGGGCTTGGTTTAGTCCATGATGGAGTACTGTATGTCATTCTGGGAGCCACATTACAGGAAGAATGTGATTGTACTGGAGGGGTTGCAGAGGAGATTCACCAGGATGTTCCCTGGGATGGAGCATATCAGCTATGGAGAGAGGCTGGATAAACTTGGGTTGTTTATTTTGGACAGAGAGGCTGAGGGGGGTGTGATTGAGAAGGATAAGGTAACGAGGGGCATCGACAGGGTGGATAGACAGCAACTGTTCCTTTTAGTCAGAGTCAAGGACAAGTGAACGCATCTTTAAAGTGAAGGACTAGAGGTTCAGCAAGGATTTAATGATTACTTTTTCTTCACCCAGAGGGTGTTGGGGTCTGGAATGTACTTTCTGAGAGGGGAGTTATCAAGGATAACTCAACTGTTAAAAGTACTTGGACGAGCACTTGGAAGTGTCATAACATTCCAGGCTATGAGCCGTTTGTCGGAAAGTGGGACTAATATAGATCGTGCTGTATTTCTGTTGGCACAGAGACTATTCTCCTGTGAGTGTATGATGTGGAGCTGAGCAGCTTAAGACAGGAATTGATGGGTTTCTGAAGATAATGTTCACAAAGGTTATAAGAGTGAACTGTTATAGCTTGTCAAATTATGTCAATGTGAGAAGTATGAAAAAACAGTGCAGGTTTTTTCCAGTTTGGAACCAGAGAATGGGGAATTGGAAACAGGGAAATGGCAAAACTATGAATCCACTACTTCAGTTCTGTCTTCACAGAACTTTCTGACAATACCAGGAAAACCAAGTCTGGTGTGGAAAACGAAGTAGTACATGGAACACAGAACATAGTAAGTAATTGGTTTGGGAGAAATTATTGTGGCTGAAAGTAATGGTCATAGACAACACTAACATAGATTTGTAAAATGGGAATTATGTTTGAGAAACTGACTGGGAGACAAATGAAAGAGAAGCAATGGATGCAAAACACATGGATTTTCAGAAAAATTTTGGTAAAGCTCCAGGCCTAGTTTGTAAAATCAAATCTTAGTGGATTGGGGCGAATATATGGACATGGTTCTAGAATGGGACAGCTGGCAGGAAACAGTGAATAGAAATAAACAGACGCGTGAAGCAACAGCCTGACATTGCATTTAAGGTATGATTCTGTGAGTATGACTATATCCCTGACACTCCATCACCTTCCCCGGATATCTCCTCTCTCACCAGCAGGACAGACAAAGCAGAAGTGGCGGCACAGTGGGATACAGTTGGAAGGGAATTGCTCTGGGAGTCCTCAACGGTGTCTCTGTATCCCATGAAGTCTCATAGCATTAGTTTACACATGGGAAAGGAAACCTCCTGTTGATTATCATGTAGCAGCCTCTCTCAACTGATGAGTGAGTTGAGCATGCTGACCAACACTTGTAGTAAGCACTAAGGGTAGCACGGAGGCAAGATGTACTCTGGGTGGGGGATTTCAATGTCCACCTCCAAGAGTATCTCAGCTACAGAATTACTGATCGAGCTGGCCGGGTCCTAAGGGATATAACTGCTAGACAGGTTCTGCGGCAGGTGGTGAAGGAACCAACAAGAGGAAAATACATATTTGACCACAGCCTTACTAATCTGCCAGTTGCAGAAGTATCTGTCCATGACAGTATCGGTAAGAGTGACCACCACATAGTCATTGTGGAGATAAAGTCACACCTTCACATTGAGAATAACCTCCACCATTTTGGGTGGTACTATCACGGTGCTAAATAGGACAGACTTCAAACAGATCTAGCAGCTCAAGTCTGGGTGTCCATAAGGTGCTGTGGTTCATCTATAGGAGCAGAATTGTACTCCCGCACAACCTCATGGCCTGGCGTATCCCCCTCACAACAATTACCATCAAGCCAGAGGATCAACCTTGGTTCAATGGAGTGTGCATGAGGGCAGGAGCAGCACTGGGCATACCTGAAAATGAGGTGTCAGCCTGGTGAAGCCACCAACCAGGACTACCAGTGTGCCAAACAGCACAAGCAGTAAGTCATAGACAGAGCTAAGTCATCCCACAAACAACGGTTCAGATCTAAACTCTGCAATCCTTCCACATCTAGTTGAGAATAGTTATGGACAATTAAACAAGTCATTGGAGGAGGAGATTCCACAAGTATCCCCATCCTTAATGATGGAAGAGCCCAGCACTTCAGTACAAAAGATAACGTTCATGCATTCGCAGTAATCTTCAGTCAGAATTGCTGAGTGGATGATCCATCTTGGCCTCCTCCAGTCGTCCTCAGCAATTCAGTTACCAGTCATCAGCCAATTTGATTCACTCCACGCGAAATCCAGATTCAGTTGGAGGCACTGGATACCCCAGAGCGTACATACCCTGACAACATTCTGGCAATAGTACTGAAAAGTTGTTCTCCAGACCTTGTCACTGCCCTAGCTAAGCTGTTCCAATACAGTTACAACGACATTTCCCCGATTACGTCGAAAATTACCCCAAGTATCTCCTATGCATTAAAAGCAGAACAAATCCAATCTGGCCAATTACCACCCCAGCAGTCTACTCTCGATCATCAGTAAAGTGGTGGAAGGTCTCAGTGCTTTTAAGCAGCACTTGCTCAGCAATAACCTGGTCAATGAGCCCAGTTTGGGCTCCACCAGGGTCACTCAGCTCCTGATCTCATTACCTTGATTCAAACATGGACAAAAGAGCTGAATTTCAGAGGTGGGGTGAGGGTGACAGCCCTTTAAAACAAGGCTGCCTTCGACCAAGTGTGGCATCAAGGGGCCTTAGCAAAACTGGAATCAATGGGTATCCAGGGCAAACACCCCGCTGGTTAGAATCATACCGGACACGTAGGACGATGGTCATGGTTGATAAAGGCCAGTTAACTCAGCTCCAGGACAAGACTGTCGGAGTTGCTCGGGCAGTGGCCTAGGCCCATACATCTTCAGGGCTTCTTCATCAATGGTCTTGCCTCTATTATAAGGTCAGAATTGGCGATGTTCGCCAATGATTGCACAATTTTCAGCAACATTTGTGGCTCCTCAGATACTGAAGCAGGCCATGTCCAAATGCGACAAGATCTGGACAGTATTCAGGCTGACAAGTGGCAAGTAATATTCACGCCACACAATTGCCAGACCGTGACCATCACCACTAAAATACAATCTAACCACTGCTGCTTGGCATTCAATGGTGTTACTATCACTGAATCCACAGTGGGCTGCAGCGGTTCAACAAGGGGGGGGGCATAGCTTTAAATTAAGGGGTGGTAGGTATCGGACAGATGTTAGGGGTAGATTCTTTACTCAGCGAGTCGTGAGTTCATGGAATGCCCTGCCAGTAGCAGTGGTGAACTCTCCCTCTTTATGGGCATTTAAACGGGCATTGGATAGGCATATGGAGGATAGTGGGCTAGTGTAGGTTAGGTGGGCTTGGATCGGCGCAACATCGAGGGCCAAAGGGCCTGTACTGCGCTGTATTTTTCTATGTTCTATGTTCTAAGGCAGTTCACCACCACCTTCTCAAGGGCACCTAGGGACAGGCAATAAATGCTGGCACAGTCAGTCACACCCAGATTCACGAAATAAATATTATTTTTAAAAACATAACAGAGGAAGGTTGCTGGGATATCATAGAGATTGGTGCTCAGGCCCCAACTGTTCACAATACCCATTAAACATTTGGTTGCAGGAATCAAATACAATATTTCCCAACCTGCTGACAGAACTAAAAGATATTGGATTGTGTGTGGGTGAGAAGGTTGTAAAACAGCTTTAAGGTGACTAAGACAAGTGGAGTGAATGGGCAAATACATGGCAGATGGAGAGCAATGTGGGTAGAGGTGGCGGTGTGCCCTTTGGTGGGAACAATAGATTGGAAGCCTATCGTTCAAAAAGGGATTGTTTGAAATATGTTGATCTACAAAGGGACGCATGCTCCTTTTTGTTGTTTCCTTCTGCACAACCCTCCCAGGTCCCTGCAGCACAGTGAGGTCTGATCCCAGAAGTCAATACTGGGAATGGCATTGAAACGCTGACCAGTGTACATAGACCCATCAAGTGGGGAGCTGTAACATTGTAAAGGATCTGGATCTCCCTGTACACCAGTCACTGAAAGCAATATTGCAGGAACAGAAAGCAATTAGGAAGATCAATGATGTGCTGACCTTCATTCCAAGGGGATTTGGGTCCAGGAGTAAGTGTGTCTTCCTGCAGCTGTACAGGGCCTTGGTGAGACCCCATCTCGAACATTGTGCATTATTGTGTGCAGTTTTGGTCTCTGTACCTAATAAAGGACAAACCTGACATTGAGGGAGAGCAGTGAAGGATGACCAAACTGATCTCTAGGGTGACAGGCTTGTTGTAGGAACAGAGTTTGGGGCGACTGGGCCTGTATTCCATGGGCTTTAGGAAAATGGGTGGAGATCTCACTGAGATATATAAAACTCTGACAGGGCGAGACAAATTGGAAGCAGGGATGATAATTCCCCAGGCTGTGGTGTCTAAAACAAGTGGCCACAGTATTAGATACAGACAGGCCATTCTGCAATGAGATGAGAATAAATGTCTGCACTCAGCGATTGGTGAACCTGGGGAATGGGCTTGAACCGGAAGCCAAGACACTGAATATAAATACGGATTTAGAGACAGTAAAGGAATGGTGGGAGAGCAGGAGAACGGTGTGGAAATAAAGGGCAAGCCATCATTATATTGAATTGGGCAGCAAACTCGGTGGACCAAAGGGACTACTATACTTCCTATTTATAGCTTCCCACGGTTACTCACATTAACGGATATATTCATTGTGTGGGATAAGTGCATTGTGGAGATGTTTGAACATGAACGCTCAATGTGCTGTATGGCCTACTCCATTCCTGATGTTTCTGTGCAGTCTGTGGGAAAGCTCAGTAAATGTTGTTACAAGCTCTCAGATGTTAGGAAGGAGGTCTCTGCAGTGTCAACAGGGCTGTGTTTCCCATTCCCTTTTTCCGATACTGAGGCTGGGGCCGGGTGTTCTGTCCAGGTTTATCCTTTAGACCTCGGAACAGTTTGATACAATAGAGTGTCTTGCTTGGCCGATTCAGAGATCATTGAAAAGTTTTATCCCATGTCTATGTGTCTGCAGTCATAGATAATCATAGATAACTAACAGCAATGGACCCAGCCTCCAGTCTGACAAGCATCCTACCACTAAACCCTCTGCTTCCTACCAACAAGCCAACTGTGTATCCAATTGGCCAGTTCCCCCAGCATTCCACGCAATGTAACCCTCCTGAGCAGCCTACCATATGGAACCTTATCAAATGCCTTACTGAAATCCATGGAGACTACGTCTACCATTCTGTTCTCGTCAACCTTCCTCGTCACTTCATCAAAGAACTCTAACAAATTTGGGAAGCATGATCTCCCACTCACAAGTCTATGCTGACTGCTCCAAATCAAACCCTGTGTAAGTAATGGGTGCAGACAATGGTATGCTATCCTTCATTGTAAGATGATTCGAGTACATAAGTAAAGCCATCTTCCTGCTGTTGTAGAGCCTTGCTGACAGAGTATTAGGAGCACTCTGTACAGATTTGATCTCCTTTGTAAGGAATGATCTCCTTACCACAGACATGGGTGATGGTAACATGAGGATAGAGTAAAGAAGCTGAGTGTTTAATCTGTAGAGCTGTGAGAGACGAAGAAATGGTGACGCTGAAATACGAGGAGTGGCAGCGATCACTTATTTCCAAAAGAGACATTGATGGGGTGAGAAATTCCATACTTTACCCAGGGTTGATTGGTGTGATTTATTGTCACGTGTACCTCAGTACAGACAAACTTTATTTATGAGCAGTGGATGCAGATCATAGTAAGCATGGTCAGACAGATCATATGGTGGAAATAGACTTGGACAGAGTAAGGCAGACAGGTTACACTGAACAGGACATGTGCTAAACAAGATCAACATGAACAAGATCAGCATTATTTGAACTTAGAGAGTCCATTCATCAGTCTAATGTGACTTTCCTAATAGTTTATATGCCTAAATTAACTCTCCCCACGTTATTGTGCAGTCGGCGAGTGAACCCGTACTGAACGCCATGTTGCTCACAATCCCCAACAGCAGCCACAATACCTTCCATCTGAAACAGGTAGCCATTTGCACCAGCTTCCACCCTACATAGAGAACACCAGGCTGTCTTCTCGGAGATGGAAGGTACCTTCTTGAGACTTCACACAAGACATATGGCTTCCCTGCTCACCACTAGAAAACCACATTAAAGATCCACGTGTGTATCATAAGCAACGGAGCCAGGAGGACCGACGTGGAGCAATCCGTCTGTGCAGCCTCTGCTCCAATTGTTCATCATGTTGGAGCATCAATCTGGACACACTTAAGACTGCCGATGCTGGAGATCAGAGTAGAGCGTCGGTTGCTGGAAAAGCACAGCAGGTCAGGCAGCATCCGAGAAGCAGGAGAAGCGACGTTTTGGGAATAAGACATTCATCAGGAATCAGCATCAATTACCACATTCTGCCCCCCGTGTAAGTGCATTGAGGTGGGAATGGACTCCTAATGTTCCTGTATAAGTGACTCAAGGGGCTGGTTGGCTTCTTCCTCGTCCGATTGGACAGGGCCAAGGGCCTGACTGGTTACCCTGTTTGACAGCTCGATGTACTGACAAGTGTAATGATGCTGTAGCTTTAAGAGGTTATTTTGTCCTGGTTTCTTTTAAGAGAGTGATTGAATGATCGTTACCAAGCTGGTTAGTTAAGACCACTTGAGTAACAGCGAGGCCTGCCTTAGGTTTATTTTAATGCAGCCTGAATTGGTGTGGCCAGCTCTCACAGATTAGGATCTGTGGGTTTTGGTTTCTGAGTAACATTGAAAACTATAAGTTTCGAGTTGGAAGCTTCAGGGAATGTCTTCTGGCTGCTACTCTCACTGAATTTTCTCTTGATGCTGTCACATTGCATCTGGAACAGACACTTTACATTCCCTTTAAAATAAGAAAACATTAGTCTTGGCTATTGCCTTCAAATATTTTCGAGGCGCTAAAGGTGTTGTCCATCACACTAGACTCCTTCTCTTCCTGAGTAATAGGCTGGAGGCATTGAATGGGCTGTCCCTGTTCTTCTCCAATAGTGTCAATGGGCTGAATGGTTTCCTCATATTCCTGTGAAACCAGCGTTAGGCGCTAAATGATCTTTTGTTTTACTGTGGCAATGTGCTGTTACATGAATGTTACGGACACGTTAACAGCACAAGTCTCAATGGAGTCTGGGTCTTGCTGCACATGGACACAGACCAGTTCAGGAGCTGAGGGGGGGATAAAATGTTCTGAACATAGTGGAATTTTCAGTGACCATCCCCACTTCTGATCTTATGGTGGGGAGGGTGGGGAGGGGAGATATTGATGAAGCAGCTGAAGCTGTTTGCGAAGAGGAAGCTACCCTGAGGATCACCCACAGAGCTGACCCAGGACTGAGATGATGACCTTTGTGCCATGTTTGACTCCAAACACTGGAGAGATTACTCTGATTCCCATTAAGTCCAGTTTTATTAAACTCCTTGATGTCAACAGAAGTCAATGACTGCCTTGATATCAGGGCCAGTCATTTTTACCTGAACCCCTGTGTCAACCTCTTTTGTTCACACCAGTACCACCACATGGTATAGGAGCAGCAAGTGTTTTCTTCAAACAGGTAGTATTGAATGTCAGGATTTCTCTTCTCAAGAGTGTTCGGGGAGCGAGATGACTGAAAGTATTTGAAGAGGAGGTAGATGGATATTGACCTGTCAGAGAGGTGAGGGCTATGAGGAATTGGGCATTAAAGAGGTTTTCAGACCGAGAGCAGATCAGTCATGATCTTAGTGAAGGACAAGGCAGGCTTGGGGAGTGAACGACCTGCCCCTGTTTCTGATGTTCTACATTTTTTTATTGGAAAGTTAGTGGGTGTTATTTTCATGAATGCTCTGTTATTGCATATTGCAGTTGGGGAGACCAGAGGATTCTGTGAGCCATCTCTGGGTGAGGTATGGGGGCTGTATTCTCAGTGAATTTGGGTCTAAACATGACCAACAAATGAAGCACAAGTTGCAGATAGGGGAAGCTCTGTGAAGAGAGATGAGGGGCCTCTTTCATACCCGTGCCTGGGTTTTCCAATTACATTTCCCAAATCACCTCAAAGCGTGTGGGACAGTTTTGAAGGGCCGAATAGTCTCCTCTGTTTCTGTGCACCAGTTTATAGCAGTAAGTAGCATCCAACTGCTCCTGTCTAGCAGGTTTGATGGGCTGAATGGAATACAGAAAAATGGGACTGAGGAGCAGGAGTGGGTCATTAGATACTTTGAGCCTTCTCCACCAGGCACTAAGATTGTGGCTGATCAGGTTGTGGTCTCAGCCCCACTTTCCTGTCTATATCCTATTATGCATGACTCACTTCTCTGTCAAATATTTAACTCATGCGGCTTTCAATCAATGTGAACGGCACAATAAACTTCCAGTGAAGAGAATTCCCACTTGAAAGGTCCATTCAGAATTATTCGTCATCCTTCTTATAGAATCAGAGAGTCATGCAGAACGGAAACAGACCCGTTAGTTCAATCTGTTCACTACGATCAGATATTAAATCTGATCCAGTCCCATTTGCCAGCATTTGGCCAATATCCCTCCTCTATCAGATACTTTTTAAATGTGCGATTGTAACTGCCTTCACTACTTCCTCTGACAGCACTTTCCATACACACACCACTCTCTGTGTGTAACATTTATCTTCAGGTCCCTTCTAAATCATTCGCTCTCCCGCCTTCAGCCTATGCCCTCTTGTTCTGGACTCCCCTACCCTGGGGAGCAGAATGTGGCTGTTCAGAATATCCATGCCACTGCTTGTTTTATAAACCTCTATAATGTCACCCCTCAACCTCTGACACTCCAGGAGAAAGCACCTCAACCTAATCAACCTCTCCCTGATGCTCAAACTACCAGTCCCGGAACATCTGTGTGTAAGTCATTTCTGCAGAAAACTGAGTTGTACGCAGTATTCTTAAAGTGGTCTCTCCTATACTCAATGCTCCGACTGATTAAGGCAAATGTGCCAAATGTGTTCTGTCCCACTCTGTCTACCTGCGACTCAACTTTCAAGGAACAATGTACCTGCAGCCCTATGTCCCTTTGTTTCAGAATGCGTCCTAGGGCCTTGCCATGAGTGTATAATTTCTGCTTTGGTTTGCGTTCACAAAATGCAAAACCTCGTATTTATCTAAATTAAACTTCATCTGTCACTCCTTGCCCCTTTGTCCCATCTAATTGTGGTCTCGTTGTACTCTGAGATAATCTACTACACCACCTTTCTGATGTCATCTGTAAACTTACTAACTATGGCCCCAATATTCACATCTAACTCCTTTATCTAAATGATGAAATGCAGTGAACTCAGTCCTGATTCTTACAGCACACTGCTGCTCACAAGCCTCCAGTCTGAAAAATACCCCTCTTCCTTCAAGTCAATTGTGACTAGCTTCCTCTGTATCTCGTGTGACTGAACCTTACTCATCTGTCTACCAGTCAGAATGAAATACTCGCTATGAAGAGGGGCTGAGTAGGTTAGGTTTATTTCCACTAGAAAAAAGGAGATTGAGGGGGGACCTGATTGAGGTTTGCAACATCATGAAGGGTAGAGACAGTGTGGACAGAATTGAAAAATGTAGTGCTGGAAAAACACAGCAGGCCAGGCAGCATCCGAGGAGCAGGAGAATCGACGTTTTGGGCATAAGCCCTTCTTCAGGAATCAGTGTGGATAGAGACGAGCTTTTTCCCAGATTGAAGGATTCAATAACGAGAGGTCGTGCCTTCAAAGTGAGTGGTGGAATGTTTAAGGAGGATATACGCAGTAAGTACTTCACACAGAGGGTGGTGGGCGTTTGGAACGCGTTGCTAGCAGAGGTGGTAGAGGCAGGCATGGTAGATTCATTTAAGATGCGTCTGGACAGATGCATGAGTAGGTGGGGAGCAGTGGGATACAGATACTTAGGAATTGGGCGACAGGTTTAGACAGTACATTTGGATCGGCTCAGGCTTGGAGGGCGAAGGGCCTGTTCCTGGGCTGTAAATTTTCTTTGCTCTTTGTTTTTTAAATGAACACCTTGCCGAAGTCCGTATAGACAATGTCCACCAAACTGATTTCCCATGCAGAAAGACACGTTGACTACCCCGATCAGCCCTTGCCTTCCCAAATGTATGTAAATTCTATCCCTCAGAATCCCCTCCAACAACTTACCCACCACCAACATCAGGCTCACCGGCTTTGTGCATCACTATTTTCTGTTCTAGTCCCACTCCTGCACTGCTCACAACAAATGTTAAATGTAACCAGGTTGGTGAGATGGCCGATGATATCGGTCTCAGACTGAGTCAGGGTCAGTTTTAGGAACAAGTCAGACTAGTTTCTTTAATCTGCTCAAATCGCACGTTTATGGTCCAGAGCAATGTTATTCAAACTATGATGGAAAGATGAATGGCAAACTATTTGGGTATTGGAAATATATAATCAATATTTCCCTTTCTAAAAACACTGACACACACACACACACACACACACACACACACACACACACACACACACACACACACACACACACACACACACACACACACACACACACACACACACACACACACACACACACACACACACACACACACACACACACACACACACACTTAACTGGAAAGAACTCTGTCCAGATATTATTGGAACTCATGACAAAAGGGAAAATTGTGAGATTGTCCAAAACGCTATTCTGCTTCTGAAGATATTGTACTCACACAGCTGCTAGCAATGGGATTCCAACCTGGGACAATTGGATTTGGCTTAATTCCCTTTAGGCAGTGAGGAGATTCCAGTGAATTCTGGTCAGTGATCACCCAAAGGGGCAGCACGGTCGTTAGCACTGTTGCCTCACAGCACTAGGGACTTGGGTTCGATTCCAGCCTTGGGTGACTGTGTGGAGTTTACACATTCTCCACTTTTCTGTATGAGCTTCTAAGGGGTGATCCAGTTTCCTACCACAAACTGTGTAGGTTCGGTGGATTGGTAATGCTAAATTGTCTATAGTGTTCGGGGATTTCTAGGTTAGGTGAATTAGTCAGGGGTAAATATAAGGGAATGGGTTGGGAAGGTTGGTATGGACTTGTTGGGCCGAAGAGCCTGTTTCAACACTGCAGTGATTCCATAAAAATAAGAATGGTAACGATGACTGTACAGTTTTTTTTTTAGCTCGCACACATTGCTGTGAAGAGGAATAATGAAGGAGAGAGAGTGCAATAGGCCATTCCTTCTCGGGTAGATGACATTTTCTCCCTTTTTGAGCTGAATCACACAGTAATGTCATCCTCTCCCAAATTGGATCATGTGAGCTCTCCTTGTACATTGTCCAAACTATGTCTCCATCACATTCCCTGTTTCATGTAGGTGCACCATTGCTGCTGTCATACACAGAGCCATACTTTTAGCAAAAAATGGTCTCGTTTGATTTGAAATATGTTTACATGGCCCTGCGTCATTAAAAAATAAAATGTTAAAATGAATGCATTTTTTAAAGAAATACAGAAATTGCTGGAAAAGCTCGGCAGGTCTGTCAGCATCCAAATGCCTTTTACATGCTGTAGTTGTGGAGAAAGTGAAGGCTGCAGATGCTGGAGATCAGAGCTGAAAATGTGTTGCTGGAAAAGCGCAGCAGGTCAGGCAGCATCCAAGGAACAGGAAAATCGACGTTTCGGGCATAAGCCCTTCTTCAGGAATGTACCAGCCTCCACCACTTCCTCTGGCAGCTCATTCCATACGCACACCACCCTCTGCGTGAAATGGTGCCCTTTAGGCCTCATTAAAACTTTTCCCCTCTCACTTTCAACCAATCCTCTATAGTTCTTGACACCCCTAACCTGGGGGAAAACACTGACTACTCACCCTATCCATGACCGTTCTGATTTTATAAACCTTTACTGCTGCGAAATGTGACTCCAATCAACACGAATGGCTGGACTTTCAGTCATCCTGGGCCTAAATTCTGAAATTCAATACTGACACGTCTTCCTTCTCCATCAAGCCACAATTCTAAATCCATTTTAATCAGTTTGTTCAGATGTATCCTGAGACACGTCTGTGGGCTTTACACCAAGACCTTTGTGCCCGGAGGTAGGGACACTAGCATCACTCAGCAATACCCATAAAGCTGTAACATTATTCTCCTGTGCGTTTTCTCATCAGCCTGTTCTGACATGCTGTGACATACCTCTGCAATAGGCAGGACTTGAATCCAAGCCTTCTAGTCCAGAGCTAGGAACATTACCACACAAGTTCAGGAATTGGAATCAAATCCAGAGCACTGACTGAGAGGCAGGGACACTACCCACTACATTACCATACCCAGATTTTGGGACATATTTTAGTGCCCGCTTTCAGCTCGGTGTGGATTTATTATAATCAGAGCTGAAAAATGTGTTGCTGGAAAAGCTCAGCAGGTCAGACAGCATCCAAGGAGCAGGAGAATCGACGTTTCGGGCATAAGCCCTTCTTCAATAATGAGGCTGGTGTGCCAAGCAGGCTAAGATAAAAGGTAGGGAGGAGGGACTTGGGGGAGGGGCGTTAGGAATGCGATAGGTGGAAGGAGGTCAAGGTGAGGGTGATAGGCCAGAGAGGGGGTGGGGGTGGAGAGGTCGGGAAGAAGATTGCTGGTCAAGAAGGCGGTGCTGAGTCTGAGGGTTGGGACTGAGATAAGGTGGGGGGAGGAGAAATGAGGAAGCTGGAGAAATCTACATTCATCCCTTGTGGTTAGTGGGTTCCTAGGTGGAAGATGAGGCGTTCTTCCTCCAGGCGTCTTGTTGCTATGGTCTGGCGATGGAGGAGGCCAAGGACCTACATGTCCTTGGCAGAGTTGGAGGGGGAGTTAAAGTGTTCAGCCACGGGGCGGTTGGGTTGGTTGGTGCGAGTGTCCCAGAGGTGTTCTCTGAAACGTTCTGCAAGTAGGCGGCCTGTCTCTCCAATGTAGAGGAGACCACATCGGGTGCAGCGGATGCAGTAAATGATGTGTGTGGAGGTGCAGGTGAATTTGTGGCGAATATGGAAGGATCCCTTGGGGCCTTGGAGGGAAGTGAGGGGGGAGGTGTGGGCGCAAGATTTGCATTTCTTGCGGTTGCAGGGGAAGGTGCCGGGAGTGGAGGTTGGGTTGGTTGGGGGTGTGGACCTGACGAGGGAGTGGCGGAGGGAGTGGTCTTTCCAGAATGCTGGTGGTGGGGTCCGTTTGGAGGTGGCAGAAATGACGAAGGATGATACGATGTATCCGGAGGTTGGTGGGTTGGTAAGTGAGGACCAGTGGGGTTCTGTCCTGGTGGCGATTGGAGGGGCGGGGTTCAAGGGCGGAGGGGCAGGAAGTGGAGGAGATGCGGTGGAGAGCATCGTCAACCACGTCTGAGGGGAAATTGCGGTCTTTGAAGAAGGAGGCCATCTGGGTTGTACGTTTTTGGAACTGGTCCTCCTGGGAGTAGATGCGGCGGTGACGAAGGAATTGGGAATATGGGATGGCGTTTTTACAGGGGGCAGGTTGGGAGGAGGTGTAATCTAGGTAGCTGTGGGAGTCGGTTGGTTTATAGAAAATGTCCGTGTTGAGTTGGTCGCCCGAGATAGAAATGGAGAGGTCTAGGAAGGGGAGGGAGGATTCTGAGATGGTCCAGGTGAATTTGAGGTCGGGGTGGAAGGTGTTAGTAAAGTGGATGAACTGTTCAACCGCTTCGTGGGAGCACGAGGTAGTGCCGATACAGTCATCGATGTAGCGGAGGAAAAGGTGGGGCGTGGTGCCAGTGTAGCTTCGATAGGCCAGTGTCCGGCCTATCACCCTCACCTTGACCTCCTTCCACCTATCACATTTCCAACGCCCCTCCCCCAAGTCCCTCCTCCCTACCTTTTATCTTAGCCTGCTTGGCACACCAGCCTCATTCCAGAAGAAGAGCTTATGCCCGAAACGTCGATTCTCCTGCTCCTTGGATGCTGTCTGACCTGCTGAGCTTTTCCAGCAACACGTTTTTCAGCTCTGATCTCCAGCATCTGCAGTCCTCACTTTCTCCTATTTCTTATAATCAGGTTACCATTACTGAATTACAAAAAAACACTTTGTATTGTTAAAAAAATGCAAGGTATTTGTCTCAACTGAAGGATATTGAGTGTATGTGCTACGCTATCGAAATTAACTATGAATGGCTTTAATTGCTATTACCTGTTGTCTGCAATATTAGGAAAAGAAATCCTGCAGACACACTCTGCCCAATGAAGGGTCTCAAATGGATATTTATTACTGAACACCAGAGATGAAGAGCTTAATTTCTGGCCCCAAAGCACCGAGCGGAATTACCCACCTCTAACGTGCGACCACCCACTTCCTAAAGCCATGAAATGATACCAGGCCGGTGATAACTGTCCAGCCTCTCCTCCCCACTGACTATGTCTGCAATCTGTCCCTCCTCCCCCTAATCACACAAGGCTACCCAAGCTCAGGGTCTTTGTGAAACTCAAGGCCAGAGTGTGCAGGCATCCTGGAGAGGAATGGACATTTTAAAATTGAAGGGAGAGGGTGAGGTGGCAGTAATATCACACACTGGGCTGAGGGGTGGCAGATGGAGTTTAGTTTGGATTAATGCGAGGTATTGGATTTGGTAAATCAAACAAGAGCAGGACCTATACAATTAAAAGCAGGGCCTTTGGCAGTGTTGTAGGACAGAGACCTAGGCCGTCAGGTATAATTATTTAAAATTTGCATCTCATATAGATAGTGTGGTTAAGAAGGTGTTTAACACACTTGTCTTCATTGGTCAGACCTTTGAGTATTGGAATTGGGACGTCATGTTGAGGTTGTACAGGACATTGGTGAGGCCCCTTCTGGAATACTGTGTCCAGTCTGGTCATCCTGCCCTTTCATTCCATAGGCACACCACCCTCTGGGTGAAAAAGCTGCCCCTTAGGTCACTTTTAAATGTTTCCCTTCTCACCTTAAACCTATGTCCCCTAGTTTTGGACTCCCCGTACCCTTAGAAAACACCTTAACTATTCACTTTGATATTACTGACCTTGATATTATTAAGCTGGAGAGGGTTCAGAAGAGATTAACCTGGATGTTGCTGGAAATGGAAGGATTGAGCTATAAGGAGAGGCTGGATAGGCTGGGACTGTTTTCACTGGAAAGGATTAGATTAAGGGCTAACTTCACAGAAGTTTACAAAATCGTGATGGGTACAGATAAGCAGAAGGGCTGATGTCTTTTCCCTAGAGTTGGGGATTCAAAGCTGAGGGATATTTTAAGATGCGAGGAAAATGATTTACAAATGTCATGAGAGGTAATTATTTTAGACAGAATCTGGCTTGTGTGTGGAATGAACTTCCAGAGGAAGTGGTGAAAGCAGGGACAGTTATAATGTTTAAAGGACATTTAGATCAGTACATGGATAAGACATCAGTTTGGATGGTGCTGTGAGCACATGCCCTCTCCCACCCCCTCTCTGAATGAATCCCTGTTGGTTTTCATCCTCTTCCAATGCCTGTGCAGTGGCGTATGGAGGCCAGCAGAGGGTGGCATTGCATCACTTTAAGCACCACAGAGACTGCCAGACCTGCCCCACACAGAGACACAGATACACACACGGGAATTGTTAGGACACAGCGTGAAGCTCATTTGGTAACTTAAACTAAAC
This sequence comes from Chiloscyllium plagiosum, assembly GCF_037043375.1. Lineage (NCBI taxonomy): Eukaryota > Metazoa > Chordata > Chondrichthyes > Orectolobiformes > Hemiscylliidae > Chiloscyllium > Chiloscyllium plagiosum. Next base: position 60,970,087 of record NW_028270159.1, read on the forward strand.
ATAAAGAAATGCTCAATTCGCCTCGTAAACTGTTAAAATATGAGTGACACATCTGCCAAATTCCACTGTTTAAATAAAAACATCAATTTATTTTTTCACTCTGAAAGTGAACATTTTACATCAACTATTCACAACTCTGGGACCCCCTTTCTCTTAACTGTTTATTACCCGACTCCAGCTCTATAGCAATATACTGTTTCTGGGTCTGCCATCCTCTCATTTCACAGGTGCTTGTAAGCTGTCAGTTCAGAACAGCATTCACCCTCTCTTAAAGGTACAGTACACGCTTTCAGCTTCATCACATTATACTCTGATGAATATAGATAAATGGAGCCTATCCGGATTTCTCTTGCTCTGTGGTTTGTCAATATTTCATCTACTCTGTCTCGTATGTGTCAGGATTTTTGTTGCTCATTGATAGCATGTCATTATTTGACTCTGACCCTGGGAATATATCAGTATTTCACTTGTTCACACTCGTGTGTGTGGCAGGATTTCAGTTGTTTCGTGGGGACTGTGACGCTATGACAATCTCAATGTTTGTAGATGGCACCGAGCCTGAAAGAATTGTAAAGTCTATGGAGGACAGTGTGGAACTATAACAGGACAGTGATACTTTGGGGTAGTGTTCAGGTGTAAGGCAGATGGGGATCAATGCAGAGCTGTGTGAGGTGATGTACTGTGGTAGGAAGGACACTGAAAGACAGTTTAAAACAGGCTCTACCGGTATAATGGGGCTGCAGGAACAGAGAGCGCTGCGTGTATATGAGCACAGATTGTTGAAGATGTCGGGACAAGTGAGGAGAACAGTAACTCTCACAGATTAGTTTCAATATCTGAGCTGTTTACAGGGGGAGGTGTAGGAGGGAGCCTCTGTGCTCCCTTCCTGGGAGGTGATGGTGACGATGTGTTGTGGGCCCACCCTCCTGCCCACCGAGACCGTGGGGATCCCATTTGTACCAGCTCGACACAAAAGGGAGATGGCATCAGGGCCACGGCTTCTAAGTTGTACCAGGGGGAAACGGAGCTGCCAGTGGATTTAAAGTGAGAATTGCCCTTCACTGAACATTGCTCCTTACTCGGTCGGTGGGACGTGGATGTTTCAGAATCTGCACACGAGGCGTCCCAGTCCTCTCCGACTCCGACCAGGGTCCTCCCCACATGGCGAGGGGGGGGAGGGGGGGGGGGGGGGGGGTGAGGGAACGGATATGGGAAAAAGGGAGGGTGGGAAGGTGGGAATGGGTGACCCTGATGTTAGTGCTGGTGTAGGTGGGGGATGGGGAGAGTCAGTCCACAGTATTGTAATCATGCAGTGTTATTAGTGTAATGGAAGGGGTGACAGAGAGAGAGAGAGAGAGAGATGGGAGTGGTGGGGGAGGGGGAAAGATGCTGCATGAAGTAATGAGAGTGGTGGAGCATGAGCCTTGTTCGGCCAACGGTCCTATAACAGATATACAGTGAGTGTGAGGGAGCAGAGAGAATACGGTGATACTTATCCTGACAGAGCGGGGACGGTTATTGGTGCTTGTCCTGTATTGCTGGACATTTCATCAGACCGCAGATACTGCACTGAGCTGGATGGTGAGCTCAGACATTGCTTGGTGGGTCTGGTGGCGTAGCCCCCTCTGGGAAGAGAATGGCCCTGTACTAGCCCATCCACCAGGACCTCCATGCCCCTGTTGACAAACCACGGTGTAATTGCCCCTTATCTGTCATGCTCGGGGTAAACTGTGCAGCGCAGCTCCAAACGGAGAAAGCTCAACCATGTGCCCCTTGGCCTTTTAAAGATGGCACCAGTGTCAGGGATCACGGAATATCCAGGGGCACCTGGGCGATGGTCAGTACCTCCAGCCATATTGGGTTGGAGAATCGGGCTGGCATTGAATGAGAGGGACACCATGGGGTGGGGTGGGTAGTTAATGAGGTGAGTTCGATAAGATAGCACCAGGAAACTAGCTCAGCCTCGTACAGATAATCCCTCTGTTACACTCAAGGAAAATCAAACAAAGATAGATTATTGTTAGAATCTGCCCAATGAGTCATAGATTCTGTTGAAACCAATTCCAGTTACAAAGACGCAGAAAAAATGCTCATCTGACTTCACACAAATATCCCTTTTTCCCAACTTTCCTGGGAAGACTGGCTCATGTTACATGATGCTATCGAAGTGTCTACATTTCAGCATTCTGAAACCTGGGAACGCATCCTTCCATGACATTGTCTCTCAGTCTCCCCCCTCTCTGTCTATTTCCCAAGCTACTCCCATGTGGTGATATTTAAACTAATTCCCCTGCCATCTCTCCCTGGCAGTGATGTTCACAACCACCGCACGCCATTATCATGGACTATCGGAGATATGGAGATGTAAACAGGTGGGAGCTGTACATACAATCACTTCCAGCATGGGCTGCAAGTTCCCCCATGCTGGCCATAATCTAACACACCGTTGCTGAGCAATGTACTGGGCTGGTGTACACAGTCCTACACGCTGGGAGGGTAACCAATCCTGGTTTACAGATCAACACAGTGGGGTGGTGTACACAACTCTACGTGATAGGAGGGTATCTGCAGCTCGTTTACATGCCAAGGCACTGGGGTGGAGTACACAGACCTACATGCTGGGAGGGTAACTGCTCCTGGTTTACAGATGAATGCACTGGGGTGGAGTACACAGTCCTACATGCAGGAATTTCTACTGCTCCTAGTTTACGTATCAATGCACTGGGGTGGGATACACAGTCCTACATGCTGTGTGGGAAACTGCTCCTGGTTTACAGATCAATGCCCTAGGGTGGTGTACACAGTCCTGCATGCTGGGAGGGTAATTGCTCCTGGTTTTCAGATCAATTCCCCGGGGTGATGTACACAGTCCTACATTCTGGGAGGGTAACTGCTCCTGATTTACAGATCCCACTGGGGTGGGATACACAGTCCTACATGCTGGGAGGGTAACTGCTCCTGGTTTACAGATCAATGCACAGGGGTGGGGTACACAGTTCTATATTCTTGGAGGGTATCCGCTCTTGGCATACACATGAATGTACTGGTGTTCAGCACATAGCACTACATGCAGGGAGTGTAACTGCTCCAAGCTTACAGATCAATGCACTGGGGTGGGGTGCACAGCTCTACATGCTTGGAGTGTAGCTTCTCCACGTGTACGGATCAATGCACTGGGGTGGTGTACACAGTAATACATGCTGGGATTGTAGCTGCTGCTGGGCTACAGATCAATGCACTGGTGTGGTGTACAAAGTCCTACATGCTGGGAGGGTACCTGCTCCTGGTTTACACTTCAGTGCACCGTGGTGGTGTACATAAATGCTCCTCGTTTACAGATCAATGTACTCGGGTGGTGCACACAGTCCTGCTTGCTGGAAGGGTAACTGCTCCAGGTTACCCTCCCAGATTAACAGACTGGGAAAGTGTACACAGTCCTACATGCTGGGAGGGTAACTGTTCCAGGTTACTCTCCCAGATTAACAGACAGGGAAAGTGTACACAGTCCTACATGCTGGGAAGGTAACTGCTCCTGGTTTATAGATTAATAGACTGGGATGGTGCACGCAGTCCTACATGCTGGGAGGGAAACTGCTCCAGGTTTACAGATTTATAGACTGGGATGGTGTACACAGTCCTACATTCTGGGAGGGTAAATGCTCCTCGTTTACAGATCAATGCACTCGGGTGGTGCACACAGTCCTGCATGCTGGGAGAGTACCTGCTCCTAGTTTAACGATCAATGCACTGGGGTGGGGTACACATGCTGGGATGGTAACTGCTCCTGGTTTACAGATCAATACACTGGGGTGATGTACACAGCTCTACATGCTGGGAGGGTAGCTGCTGCAGGGTTACAGATCAATGCACTGGGGTGGTGTACGCTCTCCTACATGCTGGGAGTGTAACTGTTCCTGGTTTACAGATCAATGCCCCGGGTTGGGGTACACAATCCTACATGCTGGGAGGGTAAATGCTCCTGGTTTACAGATCAATGCACTGTGGTGGTGTACACAGTCCTACATGCTGGAAGGGTAACTGCTCCATGTGCACAGATCAATGCAGTGGGGTGGTGTACACTTCTCTACATGCTGGGAGGGTAACTGCTCCTGGTATTCAGATCAATGCACTTGGGTGGGGTGCACAGTCCTATATGCTGGGAGGGTATCTGCTACTGGTTTAACGATCAATGCACTGGGGTAGTGTACACAGTACTACATTCTGGGAGGGTTAATGCTCCTTGTTTACACATCAATGCACTCTGGTGGTATACATAGTCCTGCTTGCTGGGAGGGTGACTGCTCCAGGTTACCCTCCCACATTAATAGACTGGGATAGTGTACACAGTCCTACATGCTGGGAGGATAACTGCTCCTGGTTTACAGATTAATAGACTGGGATGGTGTACACAGTACTACATTCTGGAAGGGTAAATGCTCCTCGTTTACAGATCAATGCACATGGGTGGTGTACGCAGTCCTGCATGCTGGGAGGGTAACTGCTCCTGGTTTACAGATTAATAGACTGGGATGGTGTATACGGTCCTACATTCTGGGAGGGAAACTGCTCCTAGTATTCAGATCAATGCACTGGGGTGTGGTGCACAGTCCTACATGCTGTTAGGATAACTGTTCCTGTTTTACAGATCAATGCACTGGGGTGGGGTGCACAGTCCTACATGCTGTTAGGGTAACTGCTCCTGGTTTACAGATCAATGCACTGGAATGGGGTACGCAGTCCTACAGGCAGGGAGGGTAGCTGCTGCAGGGTTATAGATCAATGCACTGTGGTGGTCTACACAGTCCTACATGCTGGGAGGGTAAATGCTCCTCGTTTACAGATCAATGCACTCGGGTGGTGCACACAGTCCTACATGCTGGAAGGGTAACTGCTCCATGTGTACAGATCAATGCAGTGGGGTGGTGTACACCTCTCTACATGCTGGGAGGGTAACTGCTCCTGGTTTACATATCAATGCACTGGGGTGGTGTATGCTGTCCAACATGCTGGGAGGGTAACTGCTCCTGGTTTACAGATCAATGCACTGGGGTGGGGTACACAGTCCTATATGCTGGGAGGGTATCTGCTCCTGGTTTAAATCAATGCACTGGGGTGGGGTACACAGACCTACATGCTGGGAGGGTAACTGCTCCTGGTTTCCAGATCAATGCACTGTGGTGGTGTACACAGCTCTACATGCTGGGAGGGTAACAGATCCTGGGTTACAGACCAATGCACTGGGGTAGTGTACACTGTACTACATTCTGGGAGCGTAAATGCTCCTCGTTTACAGATCAATACACTCGGGTGGTGTACACAGTCCTGCTTGCTGGGAGGGTAACTGCTCCAGGTTACCCCGGTCTATTAATCTAGGAGGGTAACCTGGAGCAGTTACACTCCCAGCAAGCACCCCAGTGCAGGTTACCCTCCCAGATTAACAGTCCTACATGCTGGGAAGGTAACTGCTCCTGGTTTATAGATTAATAGACTGGGATGGTGCACGCAGTCCTACATGCTGGGAGGGTAACTGCTCCAGGTTTACAGATTTATAGACTGGGATGGTGTACACAGTCCTACATTCTGGGAGGGTAAATGCTCCTCGTTTACAGATCAATGCACTCGGGTGGTGTACACAGTCCTGCATGCTGGGAGAGTATCTGCTCCTGGTTTAAATCAATGCACTGGGGTGGGGTACAGAGTTCTACATGCTGGGAGGGTATCTGCTCCTGGTTTACAGATCAGTGCACTGTGGTGGGGTACATAGTCCTGCATGCTGGGAGGGTAACTGCTCCATGTGTACAGATCAATGCACCTGGGTGGTGTATACAGCTCTAAATGCTCCTCGTTTACCGATCAATACACTCGGGTGGTGTACGCAGTCCTGCTTGCTGGGAGTGTAACTGCTCCAGGTTACCCTCCTAGATTAATAGACCGGGATAGAGTACACAGTACTACATGCTGGGAGGGTAAATGCTCCTGGTTTACAGATCAATGCACTGGGGTGGTGGACACGGTGCTACATGCTGGGATGGTAACTGCTCCTGGTATTTAGATCAATGCACTTGGGTGGGGTGCACAGTCCTACATGCTGGGAGGGTATTTGCTACTGGTTTAACGATCAATGCACTGGGGTGCAGTACACAGTCCTACATGCTGGGAGGGTATCTGCTCCTAGTTTACAGATCAATGCACTGGGGTAGTGTACACAGTACTACATTCTGGGAGGGTTAATGCTCCTTGTTTACAGATCAATGCACTCTGGTGGTATACATAGTCCTGCTTGCTGGGAGGGTGACTGCTCCAGGTTACCCTCCCACATTAATAGACTGGGATAGTGTACACAGTCCTACATTCTAGAAGGGTAAATGCTCCTCGTTTACAGATCAATGCACACGGGTGGTGTACACAGTCCTGCATGCTGGGAGGATAACTGCTCCTGGTTTACAGATTAATAGACTGGGATGGTGTACACAGTACTACCTTCTAGAAGGGTAAATGCTCCTCGTTTACAGATCAATGCACTGGGGTGTGGTGCACAGTCCTACATGCTGGGAGGGTAACTGCTCCTGGTTTACAGATCAATGCACTGGAATGGGGTACGCAGTCCTACAGGCAGGGAGGGTAGCTGCTGCAGGGTTATAGATCAATGCGCTGTGGTGGTGTACACAGTCCTACATGCTGGGAGGTTAACTGCTCCGGGTTTACAGATCAATGCACTGGGGTTGGTACACAGTCCTACATTCTGGAAGGGTAACTGCTCCTGGTTTACAGATTAATAGACTGGGATGGTGTACACAGTTCTACATTCTGGGAGGGTAAATGCTCCTCGATTACAGATCAATGCACTCGGGTGGTGTACACAGTCCTGCATGCTGGGAGAGTATCTGCTCCTGGTTTAAATCAATGCACTGGGGTTGGGTACACAGACCTACATGCTGGGAGGGTAACTGCTCCTGGTTTACACATCAATGCACTGGTGTGGTGGACACAGTCCTCCATGCTGGGAGGATAACTGCTCCTGTTTTATAGATCAATGCACTGTGGTGGTGTACACAGCTCAACATGCTGGGAGGGTAACAGATCCTGGGTTACAGACCAATGCACTGCGTTGGTGTACACAGTACTACATGCTGGGAGAGTATCTGCTCCTAGTTTACAGATCAATGCACTGGGGTAGTGTACACTGTACTACATTCTGGGAGCGTAAATGCTCCTCGTTTACAGATCAATACACTCGGGTGGTGTACACAGTCCTGCTTGCTGGAAGGGTAACTGCTCCAGGTTACCCTCCCAGATTAACAGACAGGGAAAGGGTACACAGTCCTACATGCTGGGAGGGTAACTGCTCTTGGTTTACAGATTAATGGACTGGGATGGTGTACACAGTTCTACATTCTGGGAGGGTAAATGCTCCTCGTTTACAGATCAATGCACTCGGGCGGTGCACACAGCCCTGCATGCTGGGAGGGTATCTGCTCCTGGTTTAAATCAATGCACTGGGGTGGGGTACACAGACCTACATGCTGGGAGGGTAACTGCTCCTGGTTTACACATCAATGCACTGGGGTGGTGGACACAGTCCTCCATGCTGGGAGGATAACTGCTCCTGTTTTACAGATCAATGCACTCGGGCGGTGCACACAGTCCTACATGCTGGGAGGGTATCTGCTCCTGGTTTCCAGATCAAAGCACTGGGGTGGTGTACACAGCGCTACATGCTGGGATGGTAACTGCTCCTGGTTTACAGATCAGTGCACTGTGGTGGGGTACATAGTCCTGCATGCTGGGGGGGTAACTTCTACATGTGTACAGATCAATGCACCTGGGTGGTGTATACAGCTCTACATGCTGAGAGGGTAACTGCTCCTGGTTTACAAAACAATGCACTGGGGTGGTGAACACAGCTCTGAATGCTGGGAGGGTAACTGCTCCATGTGCACAGATCAATGCACTGGGCGGTGTACACAGCTCTGCATGCTGGGAGGGTAACTGCTACATGTGTACAGATCAATGCACTTGGGTGGTGTATACAGCTCAACATGCTGGGAGGGTAACTGCTCCTGGTTTACAGACCAATGCACTGGGGTAGTGTACACAGTACTACATTCTTAGAGCGTAAATGCTCCTCGTTTACCGATCAATGCACTCGGGTGGTGTACGCAGTCCTGCTTGCTGGGAGGGTAACTGCTCCAGGTTACCCTCCCAGATTAACAGACTGGGATAGAGTACACAGTACTACATGCTGGGAGGGTAAATGCTCCTGGTTTACAAATCAATGCACTCGGGTGGTGTACACAGTCCTGCATGCTGGGAGGGTAACTGCTCCTGGTTTACAGATTAATAGACTGGGATAGTGTACACAGTCCTACATGCTGGGAGGGTAACTGCTCCAGGTTTACAGATTTATAGACTGGGATGGTCTACACAGTCCTACATTCTGGGAGGGTAAATGCTCCTCGTTTACAGATCAATGCACTCGGGTGGTGCACACAGTCCTGCATGCTGGGAGAGTACCTGCTCCTGGTTTACACATCAATGCACTGGAAGGGGTATGCAGTCCTACATGCTGGGAGTGTAACTGCTCCTCGTTACCAGATCAATGGACTGTGGTGGTGTACACAGCTCTACTTGCTGGGATGGTAACTGCTCCTGGTTTACAGATCAATACACTGGGGTGATGTACACAGCTCTACATGCTGGGAGGGTAGCTGCTGCAGGGTTGTAGATCAATGCACTGTGGTGGTGTACACACTCCTACATGCTGGGAGGGTATCTGCTCCTAGTTTACAGATTAATATACTTGGGTGGTGTACTCAGCTCTCCATGCTGGGAGGGTAGCTGCTGCAGGGTTACAGATCAATGCACTGGGGTGGTGTACGCAATCCTACATGCTGGGAGTGTAACTGTTCCTGGTTTACAGATCAATGCCCCGGGTTGGGGTACACAATCCTACATGCTGGGAGGGTAAATGCTCCTGGTTTACAGATCAATGCACTGTGGTGGTGTACACAGTCCTACATGCTGGGAGGATAACTGCTCCATGTGCACAGATCAATGCAGTGGGGTGGTGTACACTTCTCTACATGCTGGGAGGGTAACTGCTCCTGGTTTACAGATCAATACACTGGGGTGGTGTACACAGCTCTACATGCTGGGAGGGTAGCTGCTGCAGGGTTGTAGATCAATGTACTGTGGTGGTGTACGCAGTCCTACATGCTGGGAGGGTAACTGCTCCTGGTTTACAGATCAATGCACTGGGGTGGGGTGCATAGTCCTACATGCTGGGAGGGTAACTGCTCCTGGTTTACAGATCAGTGCACTGTGGTGGGGTACATAGTCCTGCATGCTGGGAGGGTAACTTCTACATGTGTACAGATCAATGCACCTGGGTGGTGTATACAGCTCTACATGCTGAGAGGGTAACTGCTCCTGGTTTACAAAACAATGCACTGGGGTGGTGAACACAGCTCTGAATGCTGGGAGGGTAACTGCTCCATGTGCACAGATCACTGCACTGGGCGGTGTACACAGCTCTGCATGCTGGGAGGGTAACTGCTACATGTGTACAGATCAATGCACTTGGGTGGTGTATACAGCTCAACATGCTGGGAGGGTAACTGCTCCTGGTTTACAGACCAATGCACTGGGGTAGTGTACACAGTACTACATTCTTAGAGCGTAAATGCTCCTCGTTTACCGATCAATACACTCGGCTGGTGTACGCAGTCCTGCTTGCTGGGAGGGTAACTGCTCCAGGTTACCCTCCCAGATTAATAGACTGGGATAGAGTACACAGTACTACATGCTGGGAGAGTATCTGCTCCTGGTTTAACGATCAATGCACTGGGGTGGGGTACACATGCTGGGAGGGTAACTGCTCCTGGTTTACACATCAATGCACTGGAAGGGGTGTGCAGTCCTACATGCTGGGAGTGTCACTGCTCCTCGTTTCCAGATCAATGGACTGTGGTGGTGTACACAGCTCTACATGCTGGGATGGTAACTGCTCCTGGTTTACAGATCAATACACTGGGGTGATGTACACAGCTCTACATGCTGGGAGGGTAGCTGCTGCAGGGTTGTAGATCAATGCACTGTGGTGGTGTACACAGTCCTACATGCTGGAAGGGTAACTGCTCCATGTGCACAGATCAATGCAGTGGGGTGGTGTACACTTCTCTACATGCTGGGAGGGTAACTGCTCCTGGTTTACAGATCAATACACTGGTGTGGGGTACATAGTCCTACATGCTGGGAGGGTAACTGTTCCTGGGTTACAGATCAATGCACTGGGGTTGGGTACACAGTCCTACATGCTGGGAGGGTAACTGTTCCTGGTTTACAGATCAATGCACTGGGATTGGGTACACAGTCCTACATGCTGGGAGGGTAACTGCTCCATGTGTACATATCAATGCACTGGGGTGGTGTATACAGCTCCACATGCTGGGAGGGTAACGGATCCTGGTTTACAGACAAATGCACTGCGTTGGTGTACACAGTACTACATGCTGGGAGAGTATCTGCTCCTAGTTTACAGATCAATGCACTGGGGTAGTGTACACAGTACTACATTCTGGGAGGGTAAATGCTCCTCATTTACAGATCAATGCACTGGGGTGGTGTACACGGTGCTACATGCTGGGATGGTAACTGCTCCTGGTATTTAGATCAATGCACTTGGGTAGGGTGCACAGTCCTACATGCTGGGAGGGTATCTGCTACTGGTTTAACGATCAATGCACTGGGGTGCAGTACACAGTCCTACATAATGGGAGGGTATCTGCTCCTAGTTTACAGATCAATGCACTGGGGTAGTGTACACAGTACTACATTCTGGGAGGGTAAATGCTCCTCATTTACAGATCAATGCACTGGGGTGGTGTACACGGTGCTACATGCTGGGATGGTAACTGCTCCTGGTATTTAGATCAATGCACTTGGGTAGGGTGCACAGTCCTACATGCTGTGAGGGTATCTGCTCCTGGTTTAACAATCAATGCACTGGGGTGGTGGACACAGTCCTACATGCTGTTAGGATAACTGTTCCTGTTTTACAGATCAATGCACTGGGGTAGGGTGCACAGTCCTGCTTGCTGGGAGGGTAACTGCTCCTGGTTTACAGATCAATGCACTGGAATGGGGTACGCAGTCCTACAGGCAGAGAGGGTAGCTGCTGCAGGGTTATAGATCAATGCACTGTGGTGGTGTACACAGTCCTACATACTGGGAGTGTAATGGCTCCTGGTTTACAGATCAATGCACTGTGGTGGTGTACACAGTCCTACATGCTGGGAGGGTAACAGCTCCTGGTTTACGGATCAATGTACTGGGGTGGGGTACACAGTCCTACATGCTGGGAGTGTAACTTCTCCTGGTTTACATATCAATGCACTGGGGTTGGGTACACATTCCTACATACTAAGAGTGTAAATGCTCCTGGTTTACAGATCAATGCACTGGTGTGGGGTACACTGTCCTATATGCTGGGTGGGGGTAAGGTCCTGGTTTACAGCTCAGTGCACTGGTGTGGTGTACACAGTCCTACATGCTGGGAGCGTAACAGCTCCTGGTTTACAGTTCAATGCACTGGGCTGGTGTACACAGTCCTGCATGCTGGGAGGGTAACTGCTCCCCTTTTACAGATTAATTCACGGGTGATTACTGCACAGTTTGCTGTGCTGGTCAGACTAACCGGTTGAGGTTCATAGATAATGCAATGGTGTAGTCCGTGCAGCTCCACATACTGGATGGATATTTCTTTCAGGTTCACACAATAGTGCACTGCTGAATTCTGCACAGTTCCCGGTGCTGGACAGATATCTAGTCCGGGTTTATAGATCAATGCACTGCTGTGGTCTACACAGCTCCCGTATTCCTGTGTAGCAGCTTTGAAATGCCGAATGTTCCCTTCCATTTCCTGTGTAACAGGTATGAGAGATTGAAAGATTTGCTCCAATCGCTTAGTAACAGCCTCCAATGGCTGAATGGCCTCATTCTGTTCCTGTTTAAAACTCTTGATGGGCTGAATAGCCTGCTTCAGTATCGGTGCAGTTGTGAATGGTGCTGACTATTTTGAAACCATCAGTGAATTGCCCACTTCTGACTTTATGATGGAGGGAAGGCCATTGATGCTGCAGCTGTTACTAGCCCACAGTGTCTCATGAATGGCCAGTTTCCCTGTGCTCAGTCCTTTAGAAGTATGTCCTACTTCACAGGAGGGAGTGCCATATCACACAGTGAGCAGTACGCCTAATATGATTTATCTCTCTGTCCCAGAGGCTCTCAGTCTCATTCGTGATGAAGGTCTGCTGCCCGAAACGGTGATTTTCCTGCTCCTCGAATGCTGCCTGACCTGTTGTGCTTTTCCAGGAACACACTAATCTTGAGTATGTCAAATATGAGGCTGAGACTTTCCCTCCACCAGGACTGTGTGCTGGCTACTCCTACAGATACTGTCAGGGACAGATCCATCTGGGAGTTTGGTGAGAATATTTCCCCCAGTCTGGCTGTTATGTATTGAAGCCTGTCCCTACTCAGGCAACGGTCGGCCTGTGGAGACAGTCCTGGTGATGGACATTGAAGTCCCACACCCAGAGGACGGTCTGTGTCCTTGTCACCCTCAGTGCTTCCTCTGATTTGTTTCCAACATCGAGGGGAACTGAGTTATCACCGAGAGGAGGGGTGGGGGGCAGGAGATAACCATCCTCAGGTGATTTCCTTGACCATGATCTGTTACCATGAGATTTCCTGGGTTTTGGAATCAATATTGAGGATTTGCAGAGTAACTCCTTCCCTGACTGTATCCCAGGGTGTCCCTACCACTGGTGGGTCTGTCCTGCCGGTGGGACAGGATATACCCAGGGATGGTGATGGGGCTTCATGAAACATTCTGGGTAGCACGGTGGTTAGCACTGTTACCTCACAGCGCCAGAGACCCGGGTTCAATTCCCGCCTCAGGTGACTGACTGTGTGGAGTTTGCACATTCTCCCCGTGTCTGCGTGGGTTTCCTCCGGGTGCTCCGGTTTCCTCCCACAGTCCAAAATAAATGTGCAGGTCAGGTGAATTGGCCATGGGAAATTGTCCGTAGTGTTAGGTGAAGGGGTAAATGTAGGGGAATGGGTCTGGGTGGGTTGCTCTTCGGCGGGTCGGTATGGACTTGTTGGGCTGAAAGGCCTGTTTCCAGACTGTAAGTAATCTAATCTAATCTAAATTACCCTTCAGGCCTGATCCTGTGAGTATGACGGTGTCGGATTGTTTCCTGACTGGGAGTGTGATGCTGGAAAAGCACAGCAGGTCAGGCAGCATCCGAGGAGCAGGGGAATGAACGTTTCACGCATAATCCCTTCATCAGGAATGAGGCTTGTGGGCTGGGGAGCTGAGGGATAAATGGGAGGGGGCTGGGCAGGAGCTGGGGCTGGAGGGAAGGGAGCTGGGAATGTGATTGTGAGATGGAGATGGGGGAGAGGTGATAGGTCAGAGAGGAGGGTGGGGTGGATGGGGGAAGGTCATGGAGAGGTCAAGGCGTTCCCCGGAACATTCCGTCCCCGACATTCTATAACTGCCATTCCCCGGAACATTCTGTCCCCGACATTCTATAACTGCCATTCCCCAGAACGTTCTGTCCCTGACATTCTATAACTGACATTCCCCGGAATGTTCTGTCCCTGACATTCCAAAACTGACATTCCCCGGAACATTGTTTGTGAACGGCCGGACGTCAGTGAATTGAACAAATGATAAGATCCCGAGGGAAGAGATCCCGTTCCAGGGAGAAGGAGACACTGTTCCGAAGGCCCCTCAGGCAGTTAAAGGGGTGAATACGTTTTCCCTGCGTTTACATTTCTTCCCGACACAGGATCGACCACAATTTAGACCGAAACACAGGAATTCCCGATCTCCATTTGTCTTCAGGAAACTGGGAGAGAATCCTTCAGGACAGCAACGTTTCCACCCTCCGTATTAGAAACTGGGAAGGAGTGACCTGTGTCTGCTCTCGAGTGATCAAGTTTGTGGGAATGTTCTAGAAACCATCTGTCCTTATGGATGTGTTTCTGTGTGTTTGGGGAGGGAAGGTTTCTTGTGGTTTATGGCACATTTTTGTCAGTAATTCCGACCTTCCCATTTATTATTCCAGCTCCAATTATTTTCATACATCCCTGAATACAGGGACACATTTGAAAATCTCACTGGGTCCCCGATCAAACGGGTCCCTTTGCCCCCAGGTTGATGGATAATGGGTTTGTTTTCCTTCCTCACAGTTAACGTAGTGACCATCTACGTCCTGCTTTATAAAGATTGTGGATTGTCCCCATGTGTCAGACGTTACCTGGGGGCCATGGCAGCGGCAGATCTCCTGGTCATTATCCTCGACCTGATCCTGAGACACATTCCCATTGTTTATTGGGAACAGTTTTATTTCCTGAGGGACTCCGTCTCCGTGTGTAATATCCACGCCGTCCTGCTTTATGCAGCCACTGACTGCTCTGTCTGGTTCACCGTCACTTTCACCTTTGATCGGTTTGTGGCCATTTGTTGCCAGAAGCTGAAAAGTAAATATTGCAGTGAGAAGACGGCGGCTGTGGTTCTGGGAACAGTGACTGTGCTGAGCTGCTTAAAGAACATTTCCTGGTATTTTATGCTCACGGCTCGGTATTGGCTGGTGAACGACCCCTGGTTTTGTGATGTAACAGGTGCTGTTGCAGTCTCCAGTGTCTGGGTCACAATCGAGTCCCTCCACCACATTCTAACCCCGTGTGTCCCATTTCTCCTGATTCTGCTGCTCAATGTTCTCACCGTCAGACACATTGTAGTGACCAGCAGAGCCCGCAGGAGACTCCGCGCTCACACCAATGGGGACGCTCAGTCTGACACAGAAATGAGAAACCGAAAAAAATCCATCATTTTACTGTTTGTGATCTCGGCCAATTGCATCCTGTTATGGTCAACGTTAATGCTCTTTTCTGTATGGAACCGGATGTGGTATATTGGGTATCGGTCTGTGATTCTCCATGACTTTGTGCAGGATTTGGGCTTCATGCTGCAGCTCCTCAGTTGCTGCACAAACACCGTGATTTATGCCGTGACCCAGACTAAGTTCAGGCAGCAGCTGAAGAATGTCCTGATATATCTCTTCACCCAAATCCATCCATCCATCAAATTCCCTCATTAATCAATCCATCCGGGATTTTCTCATTTCAGTTCAGTGTTTCAGCGATGGAGCAGCCTGTCGCTATGGTAACAGACTGAGGGTAGCGCTGGTTTGTCCATGCTTATCCCACAGGGGGGTTACAGGGACACATTTCAATGTTTCTCACAGCTCAGGGGCCGGTGAGAAAAGGCACCATCCCACTGACTGTATCCATCACTTCCATTTGTAAACAATAAAAATGTTGATTAAAGCGTGCCGAGCAGCAGAGTGACCGATGTTTTTGTGTGCCTTTGTGTTGGAGAAGCTGAGCTGGAGAGAGACAGTCCTGGTCCTCAGGGAAAGGGAGGGCACCGCGCCCTGAGCTCAGGAGCTGGGTTTAACTCCCTCTGTCTTCCCCACTCCAACCTGGACTCCCCATTTCCTCTCCCCCACTCTTTCTCCTCATTTCTCTCCCTCTCTCTCTTCCACCACCTCTCTCCTTCACTCTCCCTCGTTCCCCTCTCTCTCGCACACAACCCCAACCCCGGTTTCTCCACCTGCCTCCATTCTTCCCTCTCCTCCTCCCCCTCACTCTCTCTCTCTCTCCTGCCGGCTCGGTCTCCCATCTGCAATTCCGTCTCTACCCCATTTTCCCTTCGTCCTATATGTCACCCCAACACACCGCCATCCCCCCCCCCGACACACACACAAGCAGCCTCACCCCCAAACGAGCACCAATCTCTGGTTCAGAGGGAGAGGGAAGGACCAGGGAGACAGAGTGTATCAGAGAGGGAGGGAGGGAGGGACAGCAGGGGTAGAGATTCAGTCAAAGAGAAACGGAGGGAAGTGGGGAGAGAGAAAGACACCGAGGGAGGGGGGTCGAGAGTGAGAGAACAGGGAGAGAGAGTGAAGGAGTGGGTAGAGAGAAGGGGGCAAGAGGGAGAGAGGGTGGGTGAGGGAGAGAGAGAGAGAGACGGGAGGAGAAAATGAGAGGGGCAAGAGAAAGCATGAAACTGAGAGAGGAGCAAGGGAGGGGCAAGAGAGTGAAAGAGACAGAGAGAGAGAGGAGAGAGAGAGACAGCAAGAGGGAGAAAGGGGGCAAGACCTAGAGAGAGAGAAGAGCGAGGATAGAGGGCAACAGAGATCAGAGAGGAGAGAGACAGAGAGAGAAAAAGAGAGGGCAGAGAGAGAGATAGAGGCGGGAAAAGAGAGAGGGACGAGAGGGATAGGGGGCAAGAGAGAGAGAAGAGAGAGTGAGAGAGGGGACGAGAGAGCAAGGGCAACAGAGAGAGAGATGATGATGAGAGAGAGGAAGGGGAAGAAGGAGAGAAGAGTGTGAGAGAGGGGAGTCGAGAGAGAGAGTGGCGGGAGAGAGAATGAGGGGATGTGGGCGAGTGTGGGCGTGAGGGGGCAAAAGAGGACGAGACAGAAAAAGAGAGAGAGAGAAACAGCGAGAGGAAGCGAAGGAGGGAGAAAAGGGATGAGAGAGAGAGGGAAAGAGTGGGCAAGAAAAAGATAGAGGAGAGCGAGAGAGAGGGGAGGGTGAGAGAGAGGAGGGAGAAACGGGAGGGTGAGAGAGGGAGAGAGGTGTGAGGGCGGGAGAGGGGTAGAGTTAGAGAGAGGAGAGGGAGAGAGAGGGGAGGGTAGGAGCAGGGAGGGCGAGAGAGGGGAGGGCGAGAGAGGGGAGGGCGAAAGAGGTGTGAGGGCGAGGGGCGGGGAGAGGAGAGCGGGGAGGGGAGATAGAGGGAGGGAGAGAGTGAGTGGAGGAAGAGGGGGGAAGGGAGAGAGGGGGTGGGCGAGAGAGAGGAGGGCGAGAGAGTGGAGTGCGAGGGAGGGGAGGGCGACAGAGGGGAGGGAGAGAAAGAGGGGAGGGCAGGAGCGGGGAGGGTGAGAGAGGGAAGGGCGAGAGAGGGGAGGGAGAGAGGGGGACGGGAGAGAGGGGATGGCAAGAGAGAGGATGGTGTGAGAGAGAGGGGAGGGCGAGCGAGGGAAGAGGGTCAGAGAGGGAGAGAGGTGTGAGGGCGGGAGAGCGGTAGGGATAGAGAGAGGGGAGAGAGAGTGGAGGAAGAGAGAGGGGAGGGGAGAGAGGGAGGGGGAGAGAGGGGTGGGCGAGAGAGTGGTGGGCGATAGAGTGGAGTGCGACAGATGGGAGAGCGACAGAGGGAGGGAGAGAGTGAGGGGAGGGCAGGAGCGGGGAGGGTGAGAGAGGGAAAGGCAAGAGAGGGGAGGGAGAAGGAGGGGAGGAAAAGAGAGAGGATGGTGTGAGAGAGAGGGGAGGGTGAGAGAGGGGAGGGAGAAAGAGGGGAGGGTGAGAGAGTGGAGGGTGAGAGAGAGAGGAGAGGGCAAGAGAGAGAGGGGAGGGCGAGAGTGGGGAGGGCGAGAGAGTGGAGAACCAGAGAGGGGAGGGTGAGAGAGGGGAGGGAGAAAGAGCATGGGGGAAGAGAGAGGGGAGGGAATAGAGGGGAGGGGAAGAGAGGGGGGAGGCGAGAGAGGGGAGGGTGAGAGAGGGGGTGGGCAAAAGGGATGTGAGGGCGAGGGACGGAGAGAGGATACCGGGGAGGGGAGGTAGATGGAGGGAGAGAGGGGAGGGAGAGAGAGGGGAGGAAGAGAGAGAGGGGAGGGGAGAGAGGAGATGGCAAGAGAGGGGAAGGCGACAGAGGGGGAGGGGGAGAGAGGGAGAGAGGTGTGAGGGCGGGAGTGGGGTAGGGCGAGAGTGAGGGGAGGGAGAAAGTGAGTGGAGGAAGAGAGGGGGAGGGGAGAGAGGGAGGGGGAGATATTGGGTGGGCGAGAGAGGGGAGGGAGAGAAAGAGGGGAGGGAGAGGCGAGGGTGAGAGAGGGAAGGGCGAGAGAGGAGAGGGGGAGGGGAGAGAGGGGATGGCGAGAGAGAGGATGGTGTGAGAGAGAGGGGAGGGCGAGAGAGGGGAGAACCAGAGAGGGGAGGGTGAGAGAGGGGAGGGAGAAAGAGCCTGGGGGAAGAGAGAGGGGAGGGAATAGAGGGGAGGGGAAGAGAGGGGGAAGGCGAGAGAGGGGAGGGTGAGAGAGAGGGTGGGCAAAAGGGATGTGAGGGCGAGGGACGGGGAGAGGATACTGGGGAGGGGAGGTAGATGGAGGGAGAGAGGGGAGGGAGAGAGAGGGGAGGGGAGAGAGGAGATGGCAAGAGATGGGAAGGCAACGGGGGGGGGGGAGAGAGGGAGAGAGGTGTGAGGGCGGGAGCGGGGTAGGGCGAGAGTGAGGGGAGGGAGAGAGTGAGTGGAGGAAGAGAGTGGGAGGGGAGAGAGGGAGGGGGAGAGAGCGGGTGGGCGAGAGAGGGGAAGGCGAGAAAGAGGGGAGGGCAGGAGTGGGGAGGGTGAGAGACGGAAGGGTGAGAAAGGGGAGAGAGAGGGGGGAGGGGAGAGAGGGGAGGGCGAGAGAGGGAGGGGGAAAGAGGGGTGGGCGAGAGAGGGGCGGGCGAGAGCGTGGGGGGGGCGGGAGAGGGGCGGGCGACAGAGGGGAGTGCGAGAGATGGGAGGGTGACAGAGGGGAGGGAGAGAAAGAGGGGAGGGCAGGAGTGGGGAGGGTGAGAGAGGGAAAGGCGATAGAGGGGAGGGAGAAGGAGGGGAGGGTAAGAGAGCAGAGGGCGAGAGAGGGGAGGGCGAGAGATGGGAGGGCGAGAGAGAAGGGAGGAAGAGAGAGAGAGAAGGGGGTGAGAGAGATGGCAGTGTTAGAGTTAGGGGAGGGCGAGAGGGAGGAGGGAGAGAGAAGGGCAGGCGAGAGAGAGGTGGGCGAGAGAGAGGGGTGGGTGAGAGAGAGAGGTGGGCGAGAGAAAGGGGAGGGAGAGAGATAGAACACAGAACATAGAAGAATACAGCGCAGTACAGGCCCTTTGGCCCTCGATGTTGCGCCGATCCAAGCCCACCTAACCTATACTAACCGACTATCCTCCATATAGCTATCCAATGCCCGCTTAAATGCCCATAAAGAGGGAGAGTCCACCACTGCTACTGGCAGGGCATTCCATGAACTTACGACTCGCTGAGTGAAGAACCTACCCCTAACTTCAGTCCTATATCTACCCCCCCATTAATTTAAAGCTATGCCCCCTTGTAATACCCGACTCCATACGCGGGAAAAGGTTCACACTGTCAACCCTATCTAACCCCCTAATCATCTTGTACACCTCAATCAAGTCACCCCTAAACCTTCTTTTCTCTATTGAAAACAGCCCCAAGTGTCTCAGTCTTTCCTCATACGATCTTCCTTCCATACCAGGCAACATCCTGGTAAACCTCCTCTGCACCCGTTCCAGTGCCTCCACATCCTTCCTATAGTATGGCGACCAAAACTGCACACAATATTCCAGATGCGGCCGCACCAGAGTCTTATACAACTACATCATGACCTCAGGACTCCGGAACTCAATTCCTCTACCAATAAAAGCCAGTACGCCATATGCCTTCCTCACTGCACTATTTACCTGGGTGGCAACTTTCAGAGATCTGTGTACATGGACACCAAGATCCCTCTGCTCATCCACACTACCAAGTATCCGACCATTAGCCCAGTACCCCATCTTTTTGTTATTCTTCCCAAAGTGAATCACCTCACACTTAGCTACATTGAATTCCATTTGCCACCTTTCTGCCCAGCTCTGCAGCTTGTCTATATCCTGCTCTAACCTGCCACATCCTTCCTCACTGTCAACAACTCCACCGACTTTCGTATCATCCGCAAACTTGCTCACCCAACCTTCTAACCCCTCTTCCAGGTCATTTATAAAAATGACAAACAGCAATGGTCCCAAAACAGATCCTTGCGGAACACCGCTAGTGACGGCACTCCATGAAGAAACTTTGCCATCAACTACTACCCTCTGTCTTCTTCCATCCAGCCAATTCCTAATCCAAACCTCCAACTCACCCTCAATGCCATATCTCCGTATTTTCTGCAGTAGCCTACCATGGGGAACCTTATCAAACGCCTTACTAAAATCCATATATACCACATCTACCGCTTTCCCCTCATCAACCTCCTTCGTCACCTTTTCAAAGAATTCAATAAGGTTTGTGAGGCACGACCTGCCCTTCACAAAACCATGCTGACTATCCTTGATCACATTATTCCTATCCAGATGTGCATAAATCCTATCCCTTACAATTCTCTCTAAGACTTTGCCCACAACAGAAGTGAGACTCACCGGCCTATAGTTACTAGGGTTATCCCTACTCCCCTTTTTGAACAAGGGAACCACATTTGCTATCCTCCAGTCTTCTGGCACTACTCCAGTAGACAAAGAGGACATAAAAATCAAGGCCAATGGCTCTGCAATCTCCTCCCTTGCTTCCCAGAGAATCCTAGGATAAATGCCATCAGGCCCAGGGGACTTATCTATTTTCACCTTTTCCAGGATTTCCAACACCTCTTCTCTACATACCTCAAAGCCATCCATTCTACTTATTTGTGACTCAGTATTCACATCGACGACAATGCCCTGTTCCTGAGTAAATACTGAAGAAAAGTATTCATTCAGTGTCTCCCCAATCTCTTCCGCCTCCACACGCAACTTCCCACTACTATCCTTGACTGGACCTATTCCTACCCTAGTCATTCTTTTATTCCTAACATACCTATAGAAAGCCTTAGGGTTTTCCCTAATCCTACCGACTAAGGACCTTTCATGTCCCCTCCTTGCTGCTCTTAGCTCTCTCTTCAGGTCCTTCCTGGCTACCCTATAACTCTCAATCGCCCCAATTGAACCTTCACGTCTCATCTTGAGATAGGCCGCCCTCTTCCATTTAACAAGGGATTCCAATTCCTTATTAAACCACGGCTCCCTCGCACGACCCTTTCCTCCCTGCCTGACAGGTACATAATTATCAAGGACACTCAATAGTTGCTCCTTGAACAAGCTCCACATATCATTTACACTCTTGCCTTGGAGTCTACTTTTCCAAGCCACACATCCTAAGTCATGCCTCACCGCATCATAATTTCCCTGACCCCAGCTATAACTCTTGCCCTGTAGTACACACTTATCCCTCTCCATCACGAGAGTAAAAATCACCGAATTATGGTCACTATCCCCAAAGTGCTCACCTACCTCTAATTCTAACACCTGGCCTGGTTCGTTACCCAGAATCAAATCCAGTATGGCCTCACCTCTTGTTGGCCTGTCTACATATTGTGTCAGGAAGCTCTCCTGCACACATTGAACAAACACTGACCCATCTAATGAACTTGAGCTATAGCTTTCCCAATCAATATCAGGAAAGTTAAAGTCCCCCATAACAACCACCCTATTACTGTCACTCATCTCCTGAATCACCTTCCCTATCCTTTCTTCAATGATTCTAGGACTATTAGGAGGCCTGTAAAAGACTCCTAACAGGGTGACCTCACCTTTCCTATTCCTAACCTCAGCCCAAACTACCTCAGATGGCAAGTCCTCATCCATCGTCCTTTCCACCACTGTAATACTATCTTTGACAAGCAATGCCACACCTCCCCCTCTTTTACCCCCACCTCTGACCCTACTAAAACATTTAAATCCTGGAACCTGCAACAGCCAATCCTGTCCCTGTTCTAGCCATGTCTCCGTAATAGCCACAATATCGAAGTCCCAGGTACCAACCCACGCTGCAAGTTCACCTACCTTATTTCGTATACTTCTTGCATTGAAGTATACACACTTCAAGCCACTTTCCTGTTTACAGACACCCTCCTTGGAAATTGATGCCATGTTCCTAACCTCCCTACACTCCAGGCCCTGCACCCTGAAGCTACAATCTGGGTTCCCATGCCCCTGCAGAGTTAGTTTAAACCCCCCCCAAGAGCACTAGCAAACCTCCCCCCAAGGATACTGGTGCCCCTCAGGTTCAGGTGTAGACCATCCTGTTTATAGAGGTCCCACCGTCCCCAGAAAAAACCCCAGTTATCCAAAAACCGGAATCCCTCCCTCCTGCACCATCCCTGTAGCCACGCATTTAAGTGTTCTCTTTCCCTATTCCTCGAATCTCTATCACGTGGCACGGGTAACAAACCAGAGACAACAACTCTGTTCGTTCTAACTCTGAGCTTCCAACCTAGCTCCCTGAAAGCCTGTCTAACATCCTCGGCACTCCTCCTACCTATGTCGTTGGTGCCAATATGGACCACGACTTCGGGCTGCTCCCCCTCCCCCTCCAGGACCCGGAAAACACGATCAGAGACATCACGTACCCTTGCACCTGGGAGGCAACATACCAAACGTGAGTCTCTCTCGTTCCCACAAAACCGCCTATCTGTGCCCCTAACTATCGAGTCCCCAATTACTACTGCTCTGCTCTTCTTCACCCTTCCCTTCTGAGTAACGGGGACAGGCTCCGTGCCAGAGACCTGAGCCCCGTTACTTACCCCTGGTAAGTCATCCCCCCCACAAGTATCCAAAACGGTATACTTGTTCTTGAGGGGAACGGCCGCAGGGGGTCCCTGCACTGGCTGCTTCCTCCCAGTCCCCCTCAC
This sequence comes from Chiloscyllium plagiosum, assembly GCF_037043375.1. Taxonomy (NCBI): domain Eukaryota; kingdom Metazoa; phylum Chordata; class Chondrichthyes; order Orectolobiformes; family Hemiscylliidae; genus Chiloscyllium; species Chiloscyllium plagiosum. The sequence goes on from NW_028270159.1 coordinate 60,992,694, forward strand.
TGTCACCCATCTATCTGCCATCTTTGGAGTTACTACCTCCCTATAACTCTGATCTATGACCCCCTCTGCCTCCCGAATGATCCGAAGTTCATCCAACTCCAGCTCCAGTTCCCTAACACGGTCTTGGAGGAGCTGGAGATGGGTGCACTTCCTGCAAGTGTAATCGGCAGGGACGTCGATGGCATCCCTCACCTCATACATGTTGCAGGAGGAACATTGCACTGCCTTCACTGCCATCCCTCTAAAGCTAACTTTTATTTTAAAAAAAAACTGGGTCTAAAGAATACAACAAGCAAAATTCAGCACTTACCTACTTACCACAACAGGTGTTATTATTAGGTTAGAGGAGGAGGGCGGGTGGGAGGCACTACCCGTGTAGTGCCTCGGGTTCCTCTCCTTCGCGCTTTTAAAGGGGGAAAAAACCTACCCAGGTAAGCTTACACTAACTGCTTCCGGGTCTCGGCTGCCCCTCTGGTCGTCGTCACTTCCCCCTGGTGCTCCCGCTCTTTCTGTGAAGAGAGAGTGAAAGAGAAAAAAAAAACACCGCTGCCCGCTACCGGTAAGTACTTTTAAAACCAAACGGTCTTACCTTCGCTGCTGCTCGCACTGGAAATGACCGACCGCCTCGAAGGGTGAGTATAAATACTCACCGCTTTCCTTCCCGGCTGCCCCTCTGGTCGTCGTCACTTCCCCCTGGTGCTCCCGCTCTTTCTGTGAAGAGAGAGTGAAAGAGAAAAAAAAACACCGCTGCCTGCTACCGGTAAGCACTTTTAAAACCAAACGGTCTTACCTTCGCTGCTGCTCGCACTGGAAATGGCAGGGCGAGAATGGGGAGGGAGTGAGAGTCGAGTGTGAGAGATGGGAGAGCGAGAGAGGGGAGGGAGAGAGAGGGGAGAGAGAGGGGGGAGGGTGAGAGAGGGGAGAGAGAGAGAGGGGAGAGCGAGAGAGTGGAGAACCAGAGAGGGGAGGGTGAGAGATGGGAGGGAGAAAGAGCGTGGGGGAAGAGAGAGGGGAGGGAATAGAGGGGAGGGGAAGAGAGGGGGAAGGCGAGAGAGGGGAGGGTGAGAGAGGGGGTGGGCAAAATGGATGTGAGGGCGAGGGACGGGGAGAGGAGAGCGGGGAGGGGAGGTAGATGGAGGGAAAGAGGGGAGGGAGAGAGAGGGGAGGGAGAAAGAGGGGAGGAAAAGAGAGTGGATGGTGGGTGAGAGAGGGGAGGAGGAGATAGTGGGGAGGGGGAGACTGGGGGCGGAAGAGAGAGGAGATGAGAGAGTGGTGGAGAGAGAGTGGCGGGCAAGAGCTGGGCGGGCAAGAGAGGAGAGGGAGAGACACGGGAGGGCGAGAGAGGATGGCGGGCGAGAGAGCGGTGGACGAGAGAGGGGAAGGAGAGAGAGGGGAGGGCGAGAGAGGTGAGAGGGAAAGGGCGAGCGTGAGAGAGAGCAGGGCGAGAGAGGGGAGGCCGAGAGAGAGGAGGACAAGAGAGCGTGAGGGCGAGAGAGGGGGAGGGAGAGAGGCAAGCTGGGCAAGAGAGGGATCGGCAAGAGAGAGGGGAGAGAGAGACAGAGGAGAGGGAGAGAGAGAGGGAGGGCGAGAGAGGGTGAGGGTGAGAGAGGGTGAGGGCAAGAGAGAGTGAGGGCGAGAGAGGGTGAGGGCAAGAGAGGGTGAGGGCGAGAGAGGTAGGAGGGAGAGAGAGAGGGAGGGCAAGAGAGGAGAAGCGAGAGAAAGGGGAGGGAGAGAGAGCGGGGATGGAGAGAGATGGGGAGGGAGAGAGAGAGGGAGAGAGAGAGAGAGGCAAGGTAGAGAAATGGGAGGGACAGAGAGAGGAAGGACAGAGAGAGGGAGGGCGAAAGACTGTAGGGCAAGAGAGAGGGGAGGGTGGGAGAGAGAGAGAGAGTGAGAGAGGGGGAGGGAGAGGGTGAAGGGATGGCGAGAGAGAGGGGAGGGAGAGAGAGGGGAGGGCGAGAGAGGGGAGGGCAAGAGAGGGTGAATGCAAGAGAGGGTGAGGGCGAGAGAGGTAGGAGGGAAAGAGAGAGGGAGGGCAAGAGAGGGGAGGCGAGAGAAAGGGGAGGGAGAGAGAGCAGGGTTGGAGAGGGAGAGGGGAGGGAGAGAGAGAGGGAGGGAGAGAGTGGGGAAGGGCAGGGAGGAGGGACAGAGAGAGGGAGGGTGAGAGACTAGGGCAAGAGAGAGGGGAGGGTGGGAGAGAGAGTGAGAGAGAGAGGGGGAGGGAGAGGGTGAAGGGATGGCGAGAGAGAGGGGAGGGAGAGAGAGGGGAGGGCGAGAGAGGGGAGGGCAAGAGAGGGTGAATGCAAGAGAGGGTGAGGGCGAGAGAGGTAGGAGGGAAAGAGAGAGGGAGGGCAAGAGAGGGGAGGCGAGAGAAAGGGGAGGGAGAGAGAGCAGGGTTGGAGAGGGAGAGGGGAGGGAGAGAGAGAGGGAGGGAGAGAGTGGGGAAGGGCAGGGAGGAGGGACAGAGAGAGGGAGGGTGAGAGACTAGGGCAAGAGAGAGGGGAGGGTGGGAGAGAGAGTGAGAGAGGGGGAGGGAGAGAGTGAAGGGATGGAGGGAGAGAAGGGAAGGCGAGAGAGAGGCTCGCGAGAGCAGGGAGGGCGAGAGAGGGTGCAGGGCGAGAGAGGGTGCAGGGCGAGAGTGGAGGGTGAGAAAAGGGAAGGTGAGAGGGGAGGGTGGGAGAGGGGCGGGGAGAGTGGGGGAAGGAGAGAGAGAGAGAGGAGGGAGAGAGGGACGGTCGTGAGAGGGGAGGGCGAGAGGGGGAGAGCGAGAGATGGCAGGGCGAGAGAGGGGGGCGAGAGAGTGGAGAGACAGAGAGGGGAGGGCTGAAGAGAGGAGGGCAGGAGAAGGGAGGGCAGGAGAGGGGATGGCGAGAGAGAGAGAAAGGTGAAAGAGGGGAGGGAGAGAGAGGGGAGGGAGAGAGGGGAGGGTGAGAGAGGGAGAGGGGAGAGAGGGAGGGTGAGAGAGGGGAGGGAGAGAGGGGAGGGTGAGAGAGGGAGAGGGGAGAGAGGGAGGGTGGAAAAGGTGATGGCAAGAGCGGGGCAGGGCGACACAGGAGAGGCGGTGAGAGAGGGGAGGGAAAGAGAGGGGAGGGCGAGAGATGGGAGGGCGAGAGATGGGAGGGCGAGAGAGAAGGGAGGAAGAGAGAGAGAGAAGGGGGTGAGAGAGATGGCAGTGTTAGAGTTAGGGGAGGGCGAGAGGGAGGAGGGAGAGAGAAGGGCAGGCGAGAGAGAGGTGGGCGAGAGAGAGGGGTGGGTGAGAGAGAGAGGTGGGCGAGAGAAAGGGGAGGGAGAGAGATAGAACACAGAACATAGAAGAATACAGCGCAGTACAGGCCCTTTGGCCCTCGATGTTGCGCCGATCCAAGCCCACCTAACCTATACTAACCCACTATCCTCCATATAGCTATCCAATGCCCGCTTAAATGCCCATAAAGAGGGAGAGTCCACCACTGCTACTGGCAGGGCATTCCATGAACTTACGACTCGCTGAGTGAAGAACCTACCCCTAACTTCAGTCCTATATCTACCCCCCCATTAATTTAAAGCTATGCCCCCTTGTAATACCCGACTCCATACGCGGGAAAAGGTTCACACTGTCAACCCTATCTAACCCCCTAATCATCTTGTACACCTCAATCAAGTCACCCCTAAACCTTCTTTTCTCTATTGAAAACAGCCCCAAGTGTCTCAGTCTTTCCTCATACGATCTTCCTTCCATACCAGGCAACATCCTGGTAAACCTCCTCTGCACCCGTTCCAGTGCCTCCACATCCTTCCTATAGTATGGCGACCAAAACTGCACACAATATTCCAGATGCGGCCGCACCAGAGTCTTATACAACTACATCATGACCTCAGGACTCCGGAACTCAATTCCTCTACCAATAAAAGCCAGTACGCCATATGCCTTCCTCACTGCACTATTTACCTGGGTGGCAACTTTCAGAGATCTGTGTACATGGACACCAAGATCCCTCTGCTCATCCACACTACCAAGTATCCGACCATTAGCCCAGTACCCCATCTTTTTGTTATTCTTCCCAAAGTGAATCACCTCACACTTAGCTACATTGAATTCCATTTGCCACCTTTCTGCCCAGCTCTGCAGCTTGTCTATATCCTGCTCTAACCTGCCACATCCTTCCTCACTGTCAACAACTCCACCGACTTTCGTATCATCCGCAAACTTGCTCACCCAACCTTCTAACCCCTCTTCCAGGTCATTTATAAAAATGACAAACAGCAATGGTCCCAAAACAGATCCTTGCGGAACACCGCTAGTGACGGCACTCCATGAAGAAACTTTGCCATCAACTACTACCCTCTGTCTTCTTCCATCCAGCCAATTCCTAATCCAAACCTCCAACTCACCCTCAATGCCATATCTCCGTATTTTCTGCAGTAGCCTACCATGGGGAACCTTATCAAACGCCTTACTAAAATCCATATATACCACATCTACCGCTTTCCCCTCATCAACCTCCTTCGTCACCTTTTCAAAGAATTCAATAAGGTTTGTGAGGCACGACCTGCCCTTCACAAAACCATGCTGACTATCCTTGATCACATTATTCCTATCCAGATGTGCATAAATCCTATCCCTTACAATTCTCTCTAAGACTTTGCCCACAACAGAAGTGAGACTCACCGGCCTATAGTTACTAGGGTTATCCCTACTCCCCTTTTTGAACAAGGGAACCACATTTGCTATTCTCCAGTCTTCTGGCACTACTCCAGTAGACAAAGAGGACATAAAAATCAAGGCCAATGGCTCTGCAATCTCCTCCCTTGCTTCCCAGAGAATCCTAGGATAAATGCCATCAGGCCCAGGGGACTTATCTATTTTCACCTTTTCCAGGATTTCCAACACCTCTTCTCTACATACCTCAAAGCCATCCATTCTACTTATTTGTGACTCAGTATTCACATCGACGACAATGCCCTGTTCCTGAGTAAATACTGAAGAAAAGTATTCATTCAGTGTCTCCCCAATCTCTTCCGCCTCCACACGCAACTTCCCACTACTATCCTTGACTGGACCTATTCCTACCCTAGTCATTCTTTTATTCCTAACATACCTATAGAAAGCCTTAGGGTTTTCCCTAATCCTACCGACTAAGGACCTTTCATGTCCCCTCCTTGCTGCTCTTAGCTCTCTCTTCAGGTCCTTCCTGGCTACCCTATAACTCTCAATCGCCCCAATTGAACCTTCACGTCTCATCTTGAGATAGGCCGCCCTCTTCCATTTAACAAGGGATTCCAATTCCTTATTAAACCACGGCTCCCTCGCACGACCCTTTCCTCCCTGCCTGACAGGTACATAATTATCAAGGACACTCAATAGTTGCTCCTTGAACAAGCTCCACATATCATTTACACTCTTGCCTTGGAGTCTACTTTTCCAAGCCACACATCCTAAGTCATGCCTCACCGCATCATAATTTCCCTGACCCCAGCTATAACTCTTGCCCTGTAGTACACACTTATCCCTCTCCATCACGAGAGTAAAAATCACCGAATTATGGTCACTATCCCCAAAGTGCTCACCTACCTCTAATTCTAACACCTGGCCTGGTTCGTTACCCAGAACCAAATCCAGTATGGCCTCACCTCTTGTTGGCCTGTCTACATATTGTGTCAGGAAGCTCTCCTGCACACATTGAACAAACACTGACCCATCTAATGAACTTGAGCTATAGCTTTCCCAATCAATATCAGGAAAGTTAAAGTCCCCCATAACAACCACCCTATTACTGTCACTCATCTCCTGAATCACCTTCCCTATCCTTTCTTCAATGATTCTAGGACTATTAGGAGGCCTGTAAAAGACTCCTAACAGGGTGACCTCACCTTTCCTATTCCTAACCTCAGCCCAAACTACCTCAGATGGCAAGTCCTCATCCATCGTCCTTTCCACCACTGTAATACTATCTTTGACAAGCAATGCCACACCTCCCCCTCTTTTACCCCCACCTCTGACCCTACTAAAACATTTAAATCCTGGAACCTGCAACAGCCAATCCTGTCCCTGTTCTAGCCATGTCTCCGTAATAGCCACAATATCGAAGTCCCAGGTACCAACCCACGCTGCAAGTTCACCTACCTTATTTCGTATACTTCTTGCATTGAAGTATACACACTTCAAGCCACTTTCCTGTTTACAGACACCCTCCTTGGAAATTGATGCCATGTTCCTAACCTCCCTACACTCCAGGCCCTGCACCCTGAAGCTACAATCTGGGTTCCCATGCCCCTGCAGAGTTAGTTTAAACCCCCCCCCAAGAGCACTAGCAAACCTCCCCCCAAGGATACTGGTGCCCCTCAGGTTCAGGTGTAGACCATCCTGTTTATAGAGGTCCCACCGTCCCCAGAAAAAACCCCAGTTATCCAAAAACCGGAATCCCTCCCTCCTGCACCATCCCTGTAGCCACGCATTTAAGTGTTCTCTTTCCCTATTCCTCGAATCTCTATCACGTGGCACGGGTAACAAACCAGAGACAACAACTCTGTTCGTTCTAACTCTGAGCTTCCAACCTAGCTCCCTGAAAGCCTGTCTAACATCCTCGGCACTCCTCCTACCTATGTCGTTGGTGCCAATATGGACCACGACTTCGGGCTGCTCCCCCTCCCCCTCCAGGACCCGGAAAACACGATCAGAGACATCACGTACCCTTGCACCTGGGAGGCAACATACCAAACGTGAGTCTCTCTCGTTCCCACAAAACCGCCTATCTGTGCCCCTAACTATCGAGTCCCCAATTACTACTGCTCTGCTCTTCTTCACCCTTCCCTTCTGAGTAACGGGGACAGGCTCCGTGCCAGAGACCTGAGCCCCGTTACTTACCCCTGGTAAGTCATCCCCCCCACAAGTATCCAAAACGGTATACTTGTTCTTGAGGGGAACGGCCGCAGGGGGTCCCTGCACTGGCTGCTTCCTCCCAGTCCCCCTCACTGTCACCCATCTATCTGCCATCTTTGGAGTTACTACCTCCCTATAACTCTGATCTATGACCCCCTCTGCCTCCCGAATGATCCGAAGTTCATCCAACTCCAGCTCCAGTTCCCTAACACGGTCTTGGAGGAGCTGGAGATGGGTGCACTTCCTGCAAGTGTAATCGGCAGGGACGTCGATGGCATCCCTCACCTCATACATGTTGCAGGAGGAACATTGCACTGCCTTCACTGCCATCCCTCTAAAGCTAACTTTTATTTTAAAAAAAAACTGGGTCTAAAGAATACAACAAGCAAAATTCAGCACTTACCTACTTACCACAACAGGTGTTATTATTAGGTTAGAGGAGGAGGGCGGGTGGGAGGCACTACCCGTGTAGTGCCTCGGGTTCCTCTCCTTCGCGCTTTTAAAGGGGGAAAAAACCTACCCAGGTAAGCTTACACTAACTGCTTCCGGGTCTCGGCTGCCCCTCTGGTCGTCGTCACTTCCCCCTGGTGCTCCCGCTCTTTCTGTGAAGAGAGAGTGAAAGAGAAAAAAAAAACACCGCTGCCCGCTACCGGTAAGTACTTTTAAAACCAAACGGTCTTACCTTCGCTGCTGCTCGCACTGGAAATGACCGACCGCCTCGAAGGGTGAGTATAAATACTCACCGCTTTCCTTCCCGGCTGCCCCTCTGGTCGTCGTCACTTCCCCCTGGTGCTCCCGCTCTTTCTGTGAAGAGAGAGTGAAAGAGAAAAAAAAACACCGCTGCCTGCTACCGGTAAGCACTTTTAAAACCAAACGGTCTTACCTTCGCTGCTGCTCGCACTGGAAATGGCAGGGCGAGAATGGGGAGGGAGTGAGAGTCGAGTGTGAGAGATGGGAGAGCGAGAGAGGGGAGGGAGAGAGAGGGGAGAGAGAGGGGGGAGGGTGAGAGAGGGGAGAGAGAGAGAGGGGAGAGCGAGAGAGTGGAGAACCAGAGAGGGGAGGGTGAGAGATGGGAGGGAGAAAGAGCGTGGGGGAAGAGAGAGGGGAGGGAATAGAGGGGAGGGGAAGAGAGGGGGAAGGCGAGAGAGGGGAGGGTGAGAGAGGGGGTGGGCAAAATGGATGTGAGGGCGAGGGACGGGGAGAGGAGAGCGGGGAGGGGAGGTAGATGGAGGGAAAGAGGGGAGGGAGAGAGAGGGGAGGGAGAAAGAGGGGAGGAAAAGAGAGTGGATGGTGGGTGAGAGAGGGGAGGAGGAGATAGTGGGAGGGGGAGACTGGGGGCGGAAGAGAGAGGAGATGAGAGAGTGGTGGAGAGAGAGTGGCGGGCAAGAGCTGGGCGGGCAAGAGAGGAGAGGGAGAGACACGGGAGGGCGAGAGAGGATGGCGGGCGAGAGAGCGGTGGACGAGAGAGGGGAAGGAGAGAGAGGGGAGGGCGAGAGAGGTGAGAGGGAAAGGGCGGAGAGAGAGCGAGAAAAGGCGAGAGAGGGGAGGCCGAGAGAGAGGAGGACAAGAGAGCGTGAGGGCGAGAGAGGGGGAGGGAGAGAGGCAAGCTGGGCAAGAGAGGGATCGGCAAGAGAGAGGGGAGAGAGAGAGAGCAGAGGAGAGGGAGAGAGAGAGTGAGGGCGAGAGAGGTGAGGGTGAGAGAGGGTGAGGGCAAGAGAGAGTGAGGGCGAGAGAGGGTGAGGCAGAGAGGGTGAGGGCGAGAGAGGTATGAGGGAGAGAGAGAGGGAGGGCAAGAGAGGAGAAGCGAGAGAAAGGGGAGGGAGAGAGAGCGGGGATGGAGAGAGATGGGGAGGGAGAGAGAGAGGGAGAGAGAGAGAGAGGCAAGGTAGAGAAATGGGAGGGACAGAGAGAGAAGGACAGAGAGAGGGAGGGCGAAAGACTGTAGGGCAAGAGAGAGGGAGGGTGGGAGAGAGAGAGAGAGTGAGAGAGGGGGAGGGAGAGGGTGAAGGGATGGCGAGAGAGAGGGGAGGGAGAGAGAGGGGAGGGCGAGAGAGGGGAGGGCAAGAGAGGGTGAATGCAAGAGAGGGTGAGGGCGTGAGAGGTAGGAGGGAAAGAGAGAGGGAGGGCAAGAGAGGGGAGGCGAGAGAAAGGGGAGGGAGAGAGAGCAGGGTTGGAGAGGGAGAGGGGGAGGGAGAGAGAGGGAGGAGAGAGTGGGGAAGGGCAGGGAGGAGGGACAGAGAGAGGGAGGGTGAGAGACTAGGCAAGAGAGAGGGGAGGGTGGGAGAGAGAGTGAGAGAGAGAGGGGGAGGAGAGGGTGAAGGGATGGCGAGGAGAGAGGAGGGAGGGAGAGAGAGGGAGGGCGAGAGAGGGGAGGGCAAGAGAGGGTGAATGCAAGAGAGGGTGAGGGCGAGAGAGGTAGGAGGGAAAGAGAGAGGGAGGGCAAGGAGGGGGAGGCGAGAGAAAGGGGAGGGAGAGAGAGCAGGGTTGGAGAGGGAGAGGGGAGGGAGAGAGAGAGGGAGGGAGAGAGTGGGGAAGGGCAGGGAGGAGGGACAGAGAGAGGGAGGGTGAGAGACTAGGGCAAGAGAGAGGGGAGGGTGGGAGAGAGAGTGAGAGAGGGGGAGGGAGAGAGTGAAGGGATGGAGGGAGAGAAGGGAAGGCGAGAGAGAGGCTCGCGGAGAGCAGGGAGGGCGAGAGAGGGTGCAGGGCGAGAGAGGGTGCAGGGCGAGAGTGGAGGGTGAGAAAGGAAGGTGAGAGGGGAGGGTGGGAGAGGGGCGGGAGAGTGGGGAGAGGAGAGAGAGAGAGAGGAGGGAGAGAGGGACGGTCGTGAGAGGGGAGGGCGAGAGGGGGAGAGCGAGAGATGCAGGGCGAGAGAGGGGGGCGAGAGAGTGGAGAGACAGAGAGGGGAGGGCTGAAGAGAGGAGGGCAGGAGAAGGGAGGGCAGGAGAGGGGATGGCGAGAGAGAGAGAAAGGTGAAAGAGGGGAGGAGAGAGAGGGGAGGGAGAGAGGGGAGGGTGAGAGAGGGAGAGGGGAGAGAGGGAGGGTGAGAGAGGGGAGGGAGAGAGGGGAGGGTGAGAGAGGAGAGGGGAGAGAGGGAGGGTGGAAAGGTGATGGCAAGAGCGGGGCAGGGCGACACAGGAGAGGCGGTGAGAGAGGGGAGGGAAGAGAGGGGAGGCGAGAGATGGGAGGGCGAGAGAGAAGGGAGGATGAGAGAGAGAGAAGGGGGTGAGAGAGATGGCAGTGTTAGAGTTAGGGGAGGGCGAGAGGGAGGAGGGAGAGAGAAGGGCAGGCGAGAGAGAGGTGGGCGAGAGAGAGGGGTGGGTGAGAGAGAGAGGTGGGCGAGAGGAAAGGGGGAGGGAGAGAGATAGAACACAGAACATAGAAGAATACAGCGCAGTACAGGCCCTTTGGCCCTCGATGTTGTGCCGATCCAAGCCCCACCTAACCTATACTAACCCACAATCCTCCATATACCTATCCAATGACCGCTTAAATGCCATAAAGAGGGAGGAGTCCACCACTGCTACTGGCAGGGCATTCATGAACTTACGACTCGCTGAGTGAAGAACCTACCCTTAACTTCAAGTCCTATATCTACCCCCCCATTAATTTAAAGCTATGCCCCTTGTAATACCCGACTCCATACGCGGGAAAAGGTTCACACTGTCAACCCTATCTAAACCCACTAATCATCTTGTACACCTCAATCAAGTCACCCCTAAACTTCTTTTCTCTATTGAAAACAGCCCCAAGTGTCTCAGTCTTTCCTCATACGATCTTCCCTTCCATACCAGGCAACCATCTGGTAAACCTCCTCTGCACCGTTCCAGTGCCTCCACATCCTTCCTATAGTATGGCGACCAAAACTGCACACAATATTCCAGATGCGGCCGCACCAGAGTCTTATACAACTACATCATGACCTCAGGACTCCGGAACTCAATTCCTCTACCAATAAAAGCCAGTACGCCATATGCCTTCCTCACTGCACTATTTACCTGGGTGGCAACTTTTCAGAGATCTGTGTACATGGACACCAAGATCCCTCTGCTCATCCACACTACCAAGTATCCGACCATTAGCCCAGTACCCCCATCTTTTTGTTATCTTCCCAAAGTGAATCACCTCACACTTAGCTACATTGAATTCCATTTGCACCTTTCTGCCCAGCTCTGCAGCTTGTCTATATCCTGCTGTAACCTGCCACATCCTTCCTCACTGTCAACAACTCCACCGACTTTCGTATCATCCGCAAACTTGCTCACCCAACCTTCTAACCCCTCTTCCAGGTCATTTATAAAATGACAAACAGCAATGGTCCCAAAACAGATCCTTGCGGACACCGCTAGTGACGGCACTCCATGAAGAAAACTTTGCCATCAACTACTACCCTCTGTCTTCTTCCATCCAGCCAATTCCTAATCCAAACCTCCAACTCACCCTCAATGCCATATCTCCGTATTTTCTGCAGTAGCCTACCATGGGGAACCTTATCAAACGCCTTACTAAATCCATATATACCACATCTACCGCTTTCCCCTCATCAACCTCCTTCGTCACCTTTTCAAAGAATTCAATAAGGTTTGTGAGGCACGACCTGCCCTTCACAAAACCATGCTGACTATCCTTGATCACATTATTCCTATCCAGATGTGCATAAATCCTATCCCTTACAATTCTCTCTAAGACTTTGCCCACAACAGAAGTGAGACTCACCGGCCTATAGTTACTAGGGTTATCCCTACTCCCCTTTTTGAACAAGGGAACCACATTTGCTATTCTCCAGTCTTCTGGCACTACTCCAGTAGACAAAGAGGACATAAAAATCAAGGCCAATGGCTCTGCAATCTCCTCTCCCTTGCTTCCCAGAGAATCCTAGGATAAATGCCATCAGGCCAGGGGACTTATCTATTTTCACCTTTTCCAGGATTTCCAACACCTCTTCTCTACATACCTCAAAGCCATCCCATTCTACTTATTTGTGACTCAGTATTCACATCGACGACAATGCCCTGTTCCTGAGTAAATACTGAAGAAAAGTATTCATTCAGTGTCTCCCCAATCTCTTCCGCCTCCACACGCAACTTCCCACTACTATCCTTGACTGGACCTATTCCTACCCTAGTCATTCTTTTATTCCTAACATACCTATAGAAAGCCTTAGGGTTTTCCCTAATCCTACCGACTAAGGACCTTTCATGTCCCCTCCTTGCTGCTCTTAGCTCTCTCTTCAGGTCCTTCCTGGCTACCCTATAACTCTCAATCGCCCCAATTGAACCTTCACGTCTCATCTTGAGATAGGCCGCCCTCTTCCATTTAACAAGGGATTCCAATTCCTTATTAAACCACGGCTCCCTCGCACGACCCTTTCCTCCCTGCCTGACAGGTACATAATTATCAAGGACACTCAATAGTTGCTCCTTGAACAAGCTCCACATATCATTTACACTCTTGCCTTGAGTCTACTTTTCCAAGCCACACATCCTAAGTCATGCCTCACCGCATCATAATTTCCTGACCCCAGCTATAACTCTTGCCCTGTAGTACACACTTATCCCTCTCCATCACGAGAGTAAAAATCACCGAATTATGGTCACTATCCCCAAAGTGCTCACCTACCTCTAATTCTAACACCTGCGCTGGTTCGTTACCCAGAACCAAATCCAGTATGGCCCTCACCTCTGTTGCCTGTCTACATATTGTGTCAGGAAGCTCTCCTGCACACATTGAACAAACACTGACCCATCTAATGAACTTGAGCTATAGCTTTCCCAATCAATATCAGGAAAGTTAAAGTCCCCATAACAACCACCCTATTACTGTCACTCATCTCCTGAATCACCTTCCCTATCCTTTCTTCAATGATTCTAGGACTATTAGGAGGCCTGTAAAAGACTCCTAACAGGGTGACCTCACCTTTCCTATTCCTACCTCAGCCAAACTACCTCAGATGGCAAGTCCTCATCCATCGTCCTTTCCACCACTGTAATACTATCTTTGACAAGCAATGCCACACCTCCCCCTCTTTTACCCCCACCTCTGACCTACTAAAACATTTAAATCCTGGAACCTGCAACAGCCAATCCTGTCCCTGTTCTAGCCATGTCTCCGTAATAGCCACAATATCGAAGTCCCAGGTACCAACCCACGCTGCAAGTTCACCTACCTTATTTTGTATACTTCTTGCATTGAAGTATACACACTTCAAGCCACTTTCCTGTTTACAGACACCCTCCTTGGAAATTGATGCCATGTTCTAACCTCCCTACACTCCAGGCCCTGCACCCTGAAGCTACAATCTGGGTTCCCATGCCCTGCAGAGTTAGTTTAAACCCCCCCCAAGAGCACTAGCAAACCTCCCCCCAAGGATACTGGTGCCCCTCAGGTTCAGGTGTAGACCATCCTGTTTATAGAGGTCCCACCGTCCCCAGAAAAAACCCCAGTTATCCAAAAACCGGAATCCTCCCTCCTGCACCATCCCTGTAGCCACGCATTTAAGTGTTCTCTTTCCCTATTCCTCGAATCTCTATCACGTGGCACGGGTAACAAACCAGAGACAACAACTCTGTTCGTTCTAACTCTGAGCTTCCAACCTAGCTCCCTGAAAGCCTGTCTAACATCCTCGGCACTCCTCCTACCTATGTCGTTGGTGCCAATATGGACCACGACTTCGGGCTGCTCCCCTCCCCCTCCAGGACCCGGAAAAACACGATCAGAGACATCACGTACCCTTGCACCTGGGAGGCAACATACCAAACGTGAGTCTCTCTCGTTCCCACAAAACCGCCTATCTGTGCCCCTAACTATCGAGTCCCCAATTACTACTGCTCTGCTCTTCTTCACCCTTCCCTTCTGAGTAACGGGGACAGGCTCCGTGCCAGAGACCTGAGCCCCGTTACTTACCCCTGGTAAGTCGTCCCCCCCACAAGTATCCAAAACGGTATACTTGTTCTTGAGGGGAACGGCCGCAGGAGGTCCCTGCACTGGCTGCTTCCTCCCAGTCCCCCTCACTGTCACCCATCTATCTGCCATCTTTGGAGTTACTACCTCCCTATAACTCTGATCTATGACCCCCTCTGCCTCCCGAATGATCCGAAGTTCATCAACTCCAGCTCCAGTTCCCTAACACGGTCTTTGGAGGAGCTGGAGATGGGTGCACTTCCTGCAAGTGTAATCGGCAGGGACGTCGATGGCATCCCTCACCTCATACATGTTGCAGGAAGGAACATTGCACTGCCTTCACTGCCATCCCTCTAAAGCTAACTTTTATTTTAAAAAAAACTGGTCTAAAGATACAACAAGCAAAATTCAGCACTTACCTACTTACCACAACAGGTGTTATTATTAGGTTAGAGGAGGAGGGCGGGTGGGAGGCACTACCGTGTAGTGCCTCGGGTTCCTCTCCTTCGCGCTTTTAAAGGGGGAAAAAACCTACCCAGGTAAGCTTACACTAACTGCTTCCGGGTCTCGGCCTGCCCTCTGGTCGTCGTCACTTCCCCCTGGTGCTCCCGCTCTTTCTGTGAAGAGAGAGTGAAAGAGAAAAAAACAAACACCGCTGCCCGCTACCGGTAAGTACTTTTAAAACCAAACGGTCTTACCTTCGCTGCTGCTCGCACTGGAAATGACCCGACCGCCTCGAAGGGTGAGTATAAATACTCACCGCTTTCCTTCCCGGCTGCCCTCTGGTCGTCGTCACTTCCCCTGGTGCTCCGCTCTTTCTGTGAAGAGAGAGTGAAAGAGAAAAAAAAACACCGCTGCCTGCTACCGGTAAGCACTTTTAAAACAAACGGTCTTACCTTCGCTCTGCTCGCACTGGAAATGGCAGGGCGAGAATGGGAGGAGTGAGAGTCGAGTGTGAGAGATGAGAGCGAGAGAGGGGAGGGAGAGAGAGGGGAGAGAGAGGGGGAGGGTGAGAGAGGGGAGAGAGAGAGAGGGGAGAGCGAGAGAGTGGAGAACCAGAGAGGGGAGGTGAGAGATGGAGGGAGAAAGAGCGTGGGGGAAGAGAGAGGGGAGGGAATAGAGGGAGGGGAGAGAGGGGGAAGGCGAGAGAGGGGAGGGTGAGAGAGGGGTGGGCAAAATGGATGTGAGGGCGAGGGACGGGAGGGGAGGAAGGCGGGAGGGGAGGGGGATGGAGAAAGAGGGAGGAGAGAGGGGAGGAAGAATGAGGAGAAAGAGAGTGGATGGTGGGTGAGAGAGGGGAGGAGGAGATAGTGAGGGGAGACTGGGGGCGGAAGAGAGAGGAGATGAGAGAGAGGTGAGAGAGTGCGGCAAGAGCTGGGCGGGCAAGAGAGGAGAGGGAGAGACACGGAGGCGAGAGAGGATGGCGGCTGAGAGAGCGGTGGACGAGAGAGGGGAAGGAGAGAGAGGGGAGGGCGAGAGAGGTGAGAGGGAAGGGCGAGCGTGAGAGAGAGCAGGCGAGAGAGGGGAGGCGAGAGAGAGGAGGACAAGAGAGCGTGAGGCGAGAGAGGGGTGAGGAGAGGCAAGCTGGGCAAGAGAGGATCGGCAAGAGAGAGGGAGAGAGTGACAGAGGAGAGGGAGAGAGAGAGGGAGGGCGAGAGAGGGTGAGGGTAGAGAGGGTGAGGGCAGAGAGAGTGAGGGCGAGAGAGGGTGAGGGCTAAGAGAGGGGTGAGGGCGAGAGGTAGGAGGGAGAAGAGAGAGGAGGGCAAGAGAGGAGAAGCGAGAGAAAGGGGAGGGAGAGAGAGCGGGATGGAGAGAGATGGAGAGAGAGGAGAAGAGAGGGAGAGGAGAGAGAGAGAGAGCAAGGTAGAGAAAT